>NW_027594972.1:0-8327 GCF_964213995.1 Mustelus asterias | reverse complement strand
AGAACGGCTTTGCTCCTCAGCCAGCTGGGAGCACAAACCCCTTCCTTCTATAACAGCTCGGGCGCCAGGGAGGGAGAGGGGGCATGGGGAGGTAGTCGCGGGCAGGGGAGGTAGTCGCAGGCAGGGGGAGGTAGCCGCGGGCAGGGGGAGGTAGTCGCTGGCAGAGGAACGAGTCGGGGGGAGGGGAGGGGCTGCCACAATTTCACAGGACAATCCAAGTCATCTGCCCCCTCCTCCCCCGCCCCCGTTCCTCAGAGAGATTGTGTCACATGCACTTGGGCTATCCTACTCACCCTCCTCCCCCACTCCCCAGGGCCACACTCCTCAGGGGGAGGATAGGATCGGTCAGTTTTAGCACTGTGGTACCCCTGGGGTAGGTGCCGTCTCCCTCAGATCCCCCATCGACCTTCCGCCCACACTCTGCACAACCACAACACTATCTCCGAGGACTACCCCACCTCCCTATCCTCACTCCATCCTCCCCTCCACCCCCTGAACCCAGAGGAGCATTTCCTCAAGTCTTTCTCCCTGCCTCACCGCGCCAGGGAGCCAGGTTCGATTCCCGGCCTCGGGTCACTGCCTGTGCGGAGTCCGCACATTCTCCCCGTGTCTGCGTGGGTTTCCTCCGGGTGCTCCAGTTTCCTCCCACAGTCCGAAACATGTGTGGGGTAGGTGGATTAGCCGTGCTAATTTGCACCTTAGTGTCAGGGGGACAGGCTAGGGTAAATCCATGGGGTTACGGGAATAGGGCCTGGGTGGGATTCTGATCAGTGCAGACTCAATGGGCCAAATGGCCTCCCTTTGCACTGTAGGGATTCTCTCTCTCTTTCCCTCCCTCCCTCTACACACCCATCACTCCCCCCCCCCCCCCCCCCCCCCCCCGCCCCATAAACCTCACCTCATGCTAAAGGAGATGGAGCACGCCGTGGGAGAGGGAAGGAACGTGGAGGCGGCCACAGTCGACGGACCAAAACAACCGCAGCTGCGTCTCATTTCCACGTGTGACAGGATGCGCCCACTCTGCTCCTTGATCGGCCTTTTCCCAAACTTCACTCACAACGTCGCGGCCTGTTCCCTTCTCCTCCAACCCCCACCGCGCGCCCTCGAAACGTCTGCCCCGCGCCACGCTGGGGAGGAACAGGCCAAATCGTAACCTGGGGAGCACCGTGACGCACCAACGCCCCCATTTATCCCTTGTTTTCTCTTGCTTTCGGGGCAGGGTGGGTATCAGGCACTCTTGGCTCACGAATTGCGATACGTTCCAGGGGTTGCCTCCCCCACCCCCGCCTGGAGTTTCAGTGGATCTAAAGGGATCAATCAGCGAATCATGTTAATGAATTCGATCTTGGGAAAGAAGAGTTAAATCTCATTGCCTTTTATCTTTTTTTTAAACCAGATGAATGTACATTTTTGAAATATTTTATTTTGCTGGGATCTAATCTATATAATATATATGTGTGTGTGTCTGTATATATATATATATATAGATATATATAATATGTGAAAGAAATGGAAAAGATTTAGCTACAATCTAGCTTCCCCCCCCCCCCCCCCCCCCCCCGCACACACTGGGCCGAGGGGTCCCAGGGGAGGTGGCAACTCGGGTGACCTTCAGAACAAGGGGATAGCAGGGTGGGGAGGGAGGGTCAGAGGGCAGCTGGGGTGGTGGGGAGGGAGGGTCAGAGGGCAGCTGGGGTGGTGGGGAGGGAGGGTCAGAGGGCGGCTGGGGTGGGGGGAGGGAGGGTCAGAGGCACCGTGTGGCTTTCCCTCCCGCTCCCTCGGGGGTTAAAAAAAAGGGTGGGGGCTTTTGCGAGGGACAATGGTGACAGACGGGCTGTGGAGTGTGGATGAAACTGGGCTCCCTCTATCCCGAGGGCGGGGAGGGGGCAACTGTGACACACCACCACCACCACCACCCCCCGCCGTGCCTCCTCCCTCCCCTTCCCCCCCACCTCCTCCCCCACTCGGGTAGGGGGGAACGGTGAGGGGGGAGGGATTGGTGGTGGTGGTGGAAGAATCTGCATTAATTTTTTATTTTAATTTGACAAAACTGTGATGAATACAATGTCAAAGTGTGAGCTTGGGGCAACAAACCACGAATAAAAGTTCCATTATGAAGAGAAGGACTCTGTAAATACATGCGGCCAAGGACTGCGGAGAGATTAGTGGATATTTCATGGTGTGTGTGTCTTGTTCTTTCATGGGGGGATTACCCATTCCCTCATTGCCCCTCGAGGAGGTGGTGGGTGAGCGGCCATCTTGTACCCGCTGCTGTCCCGTGTGATGTAGGTACACCCACAGTGCTGTTCGGGAGGGAGTTCCAGGATTGTTATTGGACATCAGTCAGTCCCGTGTGATGTAGGTACACCCACAGTGCTGTTAGGGAGGGAGTTCCAGGATTGTTATTGGACATCAGTCAGTCCGTGTGGTGTAGGTACACCCACAGTGCTGTTCGGGAGGGAGTTCCAGGATTGTTATTGGACATCAGTCAGTCCCGTGTGATGTAGGTACACCCACAGTGCTGTTAGGGAGGGAGTTCCAGGATTGTTATTGGACATCAGTCAGTCCGTGTGGTGTAGGTACACCCACAGTGCTGTTAGGGAGGCAGTTCCAGGATTGTTATTGGACATCAGTCAGTCCCGTGTGGTGTAGGTACACCCACAGTGCTGTTAGGGAGGGAGTTCCAGGATTGTTATTGGACATCAGTCAGTCCCTGTGGTGTAGGTACACCCACAGTGCTGTTAGGGAGGGAGTTCCAGGATTGTTATTGGACATCAGTCAGTCCCGTGTGGTGTAGGTACACCCACAGTGCTGTTCGGGAGGGAGTTCCAGGATTGTTATTGGACATCAGTCAGTCTGTGTGGTGTAGGTACACCCACAGTGCTGTTAGGGAGGGAGTTCCAGGATTGTTATTGGACATTAGTCAGTCCGTGTGGTGTAGGTACACCCACAGTGCTGTTAGGGAGGGAGTTCCAGGATTTTGACCCCAGCGACAGTGAAGGAACAGCCGATATATTTCCAAGTCAGGATGGTGTGTGTGGGGCTCGGAGGGGGAGCTTGCAGGTGGTGGCGTTCCCCATGTGTCTGCTGCCCTTGTCCTTCTAGGTGGTAGAGGTGGTGGGTTTGGAAGGTGCTGTTGAAGGAGCCTTGGTGAGTCGCTGCAGTGCATCTTGTAGATGGTACACACGGCTGCCTCTGTGCGTCGGTGGTGGAGGGAGTGAGTGTTGAAGGTGGGGGTTAGTGTGTCGATCGAGCGGGGGCTGCTTTGTCCTGGGTGGTGTCGAGCTTCTCGAGTGTTGTTGGGAGCCGCACTCATCCAGGCAAGTGGAGAGTATTCCATCCCACTCCTGACTTGTGTCCTTGTAGATGGTGGACAGGCTTTGGGGGGAGTCAGGAGGTGAGTTACTCTCCGCAGGATTCCCAGCCTCTGACCTGCTCTGGGAGCCACAGTATTTATATGGCTGGGTCTGGTTCAGTGTCTGGTCAATGGGAACCCCCAGGATGTTGATAGTGGGGTATTCAGCGATGGGAATACCATTGAATGTCAAGGGGGAGATGGTTAGATCCTCTCTTGTTGGAGATAGTCATTGCCTGGTGCTTGTGGGGTGTGAATGTTACTCTCCACTTGTCAGCCCGAGCCTGGATATTGTCCAGGTCTTGCTGCATTTGGACACGGACTGCTTCAGTATCTGAGGAGTTGTGAATGATGCTGAACATTGTGCAATCATCGGCGAACATCCCCACTCCTGACCTTGTGACGGAGGGAAGGTCATTGATGAAGCAGCTGGAAGATGATGCCACACTCGGTCGAATGCTGCCTTGATGTCAAGGGCAGTCACTCCATCCTCTGGGATTCAGCTCTTTTGTCCATGATTGTACCAAGGGCTGGATTGAGGTCAGGAGCTGTGGGACCCTGGAGCAACCCATACTGGGCATCATTGAGCAGGTTGTTGCTGAGTAAGAGCTGCTTGATAGCGCTGTCAAAGAACCCGTCCATCACATTCCTGATGGGGCGGTAATTGGCCGGGTTGGATTTGTCCTGCTCTGTATGTGCGGGACGTGGCTTTTTTTAAAACCCTGAGCAAAAACACCAAACTGCTCCCTTAATGTACTCAATCCCAAGCGAACACTCTCCTAATGTGTGTCTGAGCTCCACTTGTACTCAACGTGCCGAGTCCAGACCAACCTGAACTCCCTCCAGTGAAAATACACCTTTCCGTGAATCATAGAAAATAGGAGGAGGCCATTCGGCCTTGTGAGCCAGCACCGCCGTTCATTATGATCATGACCACAGCTGCTTCCTGTGGGAGTGAATTCCACACATTCACCACCCTCTGGGTGAAGAAATTTCTCCTCACCTCAGTTCCATAACATTTACTCCTTATCCTTAAACTATGACCCCTCGTTCTGGACTTCCCCACCATTGGGAACATTCTTTCTGAATCTACCCTGTCCAACCCTGTTAGAATTTTATAAGTTTCTATCAGATCCCCTCTCACTTTTCTAAACTCCAGTGAATATAATCCTAACCAACTTAGTCTCTCTTCATAGGACAGACCTGCCATCCCAGGAATCAGCCGGGTAAACCTTCGCTGCGCTCCCTCTATAGCAAGGACATCCTTCCTCAGATAAGGACACCAAAACTGCACACAATACTCCAGGTGTGGCCTCACCAACGCCCGGTACAATTGCAGCAAAACATCCCTATCCCTTTACTCAGATTCTCTCGCTGTGAAGGCCAACATCCATTTGCCGCCTTTACTGCCTGCTGCTTACTTTCAGTGACGGGTTTACAAGGACACCAAGGTCTCGTTGCACACTCCCCCTCCCCTAATTTATGGTAGGTTGTAATCTGCCTTCCTACTATTGCTACCAAAGTGGATAACCTCACATTTATCCACATTATACTGCATCTGCCATGCAGATATCCACACACTCAACCTGTCCAAATCACACTGAAGCATCTCTGCATCCTCCTCACAGCTCACCCTCCCACCCACAGCTTTGTATCATCTGCAAATTGCAGACATTCCTTTTAGTTCCTGCTTCCAAATCAGTTATATAGTGAATAGCTGGGGTCCCAGCACAGATCCCTCTGGTACCCCACTAGTTACTGCCTGCCATTTTTTAAAAGACCTGTTTATTCCTAATTTGTTTCCTCTCTGCCAACTAGTTTTCTATCCATCTCAATACACTTCCCCCAATCCCATGCGCTTTAATCTTGCACGATAATCTCTTGTGCAGGACTTTGTCAAACGCTTTCTGAAAGTCCAAATATGCCACATTGATTGGCTCCCCCTTGTCAACTCTACTAGTTACATCTTCAAAGAATTCCAACAGATTTGTCAAGCATGATTTCCCCTTCATAAATCCATGCTGACTCTGTCTGACGCTGTCACTGCTTTCTAAATGCTCCGCGATAAAGTCATTGATCATAGTCATAGAGGTTTACAGCATGGAAACAGACCCTTCGAATCACCTTGTCCATGCTGCCCTTTTTTAAACCCCGAAGCTAATCCCAATTGCCCGCGTTTGGCCTATATCCCTCTATACCCATCGTACCCATGTAACTGTCTAAATGCTTTTTAAAAGACAAAATTGTACCCGCCTCTACTACTACCTCTGGCAGCTTGTTCCAGACACTCACCACCTTCTGTGAAAAAATTGCCCCTCTGGACCCTTTTGTATCTCTCCCCTCTCACCTTAAACCTATGCCCTCTAGTTTTAGACTCCCCCCATCTTTGGGAAAAGATATTGACTATCTCGCTGATCTGTGCCCCTCATTATTTTATAGACCTCTATAAGATCACCCCTCAGCCTCCTACGCTCCAGAGAAAAAAGTCCCAGTCTATCCAGCCTCTCCTTATAATTCAAACCATCAAGTCCCGGTAGCATCCTAGTAAATCTTTTCTGCACTCTTTCTAGTTTAATAATATACTTTCTATAATAGGGTGACCAGAACTACACATTGTTCCAAGTGTGGCCTTACCAATGTCTTGTACAACTTCAACAAGACGTCCCAACTCCTGTATTCAATGTTCTGACCGATGAAACCAAGCATGCTGAATGCCTTCTTCACCATTCTGTCCACCTGTGACTCCACTTTCAAGGAGCTATGAAGATGTACCCCTAGATCTCTTTGTTCTGTAACTCTCTCCAACACCCTACCATTAACTGAGTAAGTCCTGCCCTGGTTCAATCTACCAAAATGCATCACCTCGCATTTGTCTAAATTAAACTCCATCTACCATTCGTCAGCCCACTGGCCCAATTGATCAAGATGCCGTTGCAATCTGAGATAACCGTCACTGTCCACTATGCGACCAATCTTGGTGTCATCGGCAAACTTACTAACCATGCCTCCTATATTCTCATCCAAATCATTAGTATAAATGACAAACAACAGTGGACCCAGTACTGATCCCTGAGGCACACCGCTGGTCACAGGCCTCCAGTTTGAAAAACAACCCTCTGACTTCTGTCAAGAAGCCAATTTAGTATCCATTGAGCTACCTCACCCTGGATCCCATCAGATTTAACCTTATGCAACAACCTACCATGCGGTACCTTGTCAAAGGCCTTGCTAAAGTCCATGTAGACAACATCAACTGCACTGCCCTCATCTACCTTCTTGGTTACCCCTTCAAATGGATTCAAGAATTTTCTCCACTACTGCTGTGGAGCTTACTGGTCTATAATTCCCTCTTTTCTCTCTCTACCTACCTCTTTGGATATTGAGGCGACATTCACTACCCTCCAATCTGCAGAGACTGTTCCAGGGTCTGTAGAATCCTGGAAGATGACCATCAATGCATCCAGTATTTCTAGAGCCACTTCCGTACGTAGTGTGGGACGTAGACCATCAGGCCCTGGGGACTTATCCGCCTTTAATCCATTCACTTTCCCCAACACCATTTTTCTACTCATATTGATCTCGGTCAGTTCCTCCCTCTCACTAAACCCTGTGCTCCCCAACATTTCTGGGATCTTATTTGTGCCCTCCTTTCTGAAGGTAGAACCCAAGTACGTAGTGGTAGTTATCAGTGCAAACCCGATGGGCTGAAGGGCCTTTCCTGCACTGTATGACTACGTGTTCAGTCAGCCACTTTGCTCACCATTATAAATTCCCATTCCTGGCGGCACGGTAGCACAGTGGTTAGCACTGCTGCTTCACAGCTCCAGGGTCCTGGGTTCGATTCCCGGCTCGGGTCACTGTCTGTGTGGAGTTTGCACATTCTCCTCGTGTCTGCGTGGGTTTCCTCCGGGTGCTCCGGTTTTCTCCCACAGTCCAAAGATGTGCAGGTTAGGTTGATTGGCCAGGTTAAAAATTGCCCCTTAGAGTCCTGGGATGTGTAGGTTAGAGGGATTAGTGGGTAAAGTGTGTGGGGGTAGGCCTGGGTGGGATTGTGGTCGGTGCGGACTCGATGGGCCGAATGGCCTCCTTCTGCACTGTAGGGTTTCTATGATTCTATGACTGCAAGGGACCTACATTTGTCTTCAATCTTTTTCTCCTCACATACCTATTGACTTTTAGTCAGTTTTGATGTTCCCCACTAGCTGACTTTCATACTCTATTTTCCCCTTCTTGATCAGTCCCTTGGTCATCCTCTGCTGAATTTTAAACCACTCCCAATCCTCGGATCTGATGTTTTTTCTGGCTGTCATCATAGAAACCCTACAGCACAGAAAGAGGCCATTCGGCCCATCGAGTCTGCACCGACCACAATCCCACCCAGGCCCTACCCCCATATCCCTACATATTTACCCACTAATCCACGCATCCCAGAACACTAAGGGGCAATTTTTAGCATAGCCAATCAACCTAACCCGCACATCTTTGGAGTGTGGGAGGAAACCGGAGCACCCGGAGGAAACCCACACAGAGCTCATTCGATCGGATACTATCTCTAATTTCCCTCGTTAGCCATGGTTTGACCATCTTTCCTGTTTTATTTTTGAGCCAGATGTGAATAGACAATTGTTGCAGATCCCCCATGCGCTCCTTGAATGTTTGCTGTCCCCTGTCCACCATCATTCCTTAAAGTAACATTTCCCAAACTATCATTAGCAACGTGTGCCAACTCCCAGCCTCCCTTCAGCTACTGTGAAACAGGAAGGAAAGGCCCACATCGTGTTGTCGTCCGTTGGTTGTCTGGAGTTGGAGAAGTACTGGCAAAGACCACACTCAATACAGGTGGTATTCGCCACCGAAATGTTGCCCGCTACCCACAAGTCCGATGACCAATTTAAGATAGTTGAGATGTGAGTGTCAGCATAGCCCAGGAGATAAATCTATTAAATACACAACGGCACATTCTTCAGACAGG
>NW_027594971.1:0-8400 GCF_964213995.1 Mustelus asterias | reverse complement strand
CTGTACACTCTCTGTATCTCTCTCTCTCTCTGTGCTGTGTGCTGTACACTCTCTGTATCTCTCTCTCTCTGTGCTGTGTACAGTGTGTGCTGTACACTCTCTGTATCTCTCTCTCTCTGTGCTGTGTACAGTGTGTGCTGTACACTCTCTGTATCTCTCTCTCTCTGTGCTGTGTGTTGTACACTCTCTGTATCTCTCTCTCTCTCTCTGTGCTGTGTGTTGTACACTCTCTGTATCTCTCTCTCTCTCTGTGCTGTGTGTTGTACACTCTCTGTATCTCTCTCTCTGTGCTGTGTACAGTGTGTGTTGTACACTCTCTGTATCTCTCTCTCTCTCCTGTGCTGTGCGTGTGTGTTGTACACTCTCTGTATCTCTCTCTCTCTCTCTGTGCTGTGTGTTGTACACTCTCTGTATCTCTCTCTCTCTCTCTGTGCTGTGTGTTGTACACTCTCTGTATCTCTCTCTCTCTCTCTGTGCTGTGTGTTGTACACTCTCTGTATCTCTCTCTCTCTCTGTGCTGTGTGTTGTACACTCTCTGTATCTCTCTCTCTCTGTGCTGTGTACAGTGTGTGTTGTACACTCTCTGTATCTCTCTCTCTCTCTCTGTGCTGTGTGTTGTACACTCTCTGTATCTCTCTCTCTCTCTGTGCTGTGTGTTGTACACTCTCTGTATCTCTCTCTCTCTCTGTGCTGTGTGTTGTACACTCTCTGTATCTCTCTCTCTGTGCTGTGTACAGTGTGTGTTGTACACTCTCTGTATCTCTCTCTCTCTGTGCTGTGTACAGTGTGTGTTGTACACTCTCTGTATCTCTCTCTCTCTCTGTGCTGTGTGTTGTACACTCTCTGTATCTCTCTCTCTCTGTGCTGTGTGTTGTACACTCTCTGTATCTCTCTCTCTCTGTGCTGTGTGTTGTACACTCTCTGTATCTCTCTCTCTCTGTGCTGTGTGTTGTACACTCTCTGTATCTCTCTCTCTCTCTCTGTGCTGTGTTCAGTGTGTGTTGTACACTCTCTGTATCTCTCTCTCTCTCTCTGTGCTGTGTGTTGTACACTCTCTGTATCTCTCTCTCTCTGTGCTGTGTGTTGTACACTCTCTGTATCTCTCTCTCTCTGTGCTGTGTGTTGTACACTCTCTGTATCTCTCTCTCTCTCTCTCTCTGTGCTGTGTTCAGTGTGTGTTGTACACTCTCTGTATCTCTCTCTCTCTCTGTGCTGTGTTCAGTGTGTGTTGTACACTCTCTGTATCTCTCTCTCTCTCTGTGCTGTGTGTTGTACACTCTCTGTATCTCTCTCTCTCTCTCTGTGCTGTGTGTTGTACACTCTCTGTATCTCTCTCTCTGTGCTGTGTACAGTGTGTGTTGTACACTCTCTGTATCTCTCTCTCTCTGTGCTGTGTGTTGTACACTCTCTGTATCTCTCTCTCTCTGTGCTGTGTGTTGTACACTCTCTGTATCTCTCTCTCTCTCTCTGTGCTGTGTGTTGTACACTCTCTGTATCTCTCTCTCTCTCTGTGCTGTGTGTTGTACACTCTCTGTATCTCTCTCTCTCTCTCTGTGCTGTGTGTTGTACACTCTCTGTATCTCTCTCTCTCTCTGTGTTCAGTGCTGGGGAATTTCCGCTTCCTCTGAGAGTGAATCCGGAACCAGCGCGGAGTGAGAGCGGATCCGGAGCGGGAGCGAGTCCCGGGGAGCGGCTCTGTCCCCGGGAGAAGCCCCGGGAGAAGCAGCCCGTGTCCCGGCTCAGGGATGGGGGAGAAGCCGCACCGCTCGGGCTCGGCCCCGGGATCAGCTCCGAGAACCGTCAACATGAACCTGTTCGCAACCTGGGAGATAGACCGCTCCTCCCCGAGCTGTGTGCCCAGGTAAGGGGCTCAGAGACCGGGGACAGGGACTGGGATAGCCCCCTTACCCTGTACCCCACTCCCCAACCCTGTACCCCACTCCCCAACCCTGTACCCCACTCCCCAACCCTGTACCCCAGTCCCCAACCCTGTACCCCACTCCCCAACCCTGTACCCCAGTCCCCAACCCTGTATCCCACTCCCCAACCCTGTATCCCACTCCCCAACCCTGTACCCCACTCCCCAACCCTGTACCCCACTCCCCAACCCTGTACCCCACTCCCCAACCCTGTACCCCACTCCCCAACCCTGTACCCCAGTCCCCAACCCTGTACCCCAGTCCCCAACCCTGTACCCCAGTCCCCAACCCTGTACCCCAGTCCCCAACCCTGTACCCCAGTCCCCAACCCTGTACCCCAGTCCCCAACCCTGTACCCCAGTCCCCAACCCTGTACCCCAGTCCCCAACCCTGTACCCCAGTCCCCAACCCTGTACCCCAGTCCCCAACCCTGTACCCCACTCCCCAACCCTGTACCCCACTCCCCAACCCTGTACCCCACTCCCCAACCCTGTACCCCACTCCCCAACCCTGTACCCCACTCCCCAACCCTGTACCCCACTCCCCAACCCTGTACCCCACTCCCCAACCCTGTACCCCAGTCCCCAACCCTGTACCCCAGTCCCCAACCCTGTACCCCAGTCCCCAACCCTGTACCCCAGTCCCCAACCCTGTACCCCAGTCCCCAACCCTGTACCCCAGTCCCCAACCCTGTACCCCAGTCCCCAACCCTGTACCCCAGTCCCCAACCCTGTACCCCAGTCCCCAACCCTGTACCCCAGTCCCCAACCCTGTACCCCAGTCCCCAACCCTGTACCCCAGTCCCCAACCCTGTACCCCAGTCCCCAACCCTGTACCCCAGTCCCCAACCCTGTACCCCAGTCCCCAACCCTGTACCCCACTCCCCAACCCTGTACCCCACTCCCCAACCCTGTACCCCACTCCCCAACCCTGTACCCCACTCCCCAACCCTGTACCCCACTCCCCAACCCTGTACCCCACTCCCCAACCCTGTACCCCACTCCCCAACCCTGTACCCCACTCCCCAACCCTGTACCCCAGTCCCCAACCCTGTACCCCACTCCCCAACCCTGTACCCCACTCCCCAACCCTGTACCCCACTCCCCAACCCTGTACCCCACTCCCCAACCCTGTACCCCACTCCCCAACCCTGTACCCCACTCCCCAACCCTGTACCCCACTCCCCAACCCTGTACCCCAGTCCCCAACCCTGTACCCCAGTCCCCAACCCTGTACCCCACTCCCCAACCCTGTACCCCACTCCCCAACCCTGTACCCCACTCCCCAACCCTGTACCCCACTCCCCAACCCTTCATTAATCGAGGGATTGAGTTTAGGAGTCGGGAGATAATGCTGCAGCTTTATAGGACCCTGGTTAGACCCCACTTGGAGTACTGCGCGCAGTTCTGGTCACCTCATTACAGGAAAGATGTTGAAGCCATTGAAAGGGTGCAGAGGAGATTTACAAGGATGTTGCCTGGATTGGGGGGCATGCCTTATGAGGATAGGTTGAGGGAGCTTGGTCTCTTCTCCCTGGAGAGACGAAGGATGAGAGGTGACCTGATAGAGGTTTACAAGATGTTGAGGGGTCTGGATAGGGTGGACTCTCAGAGGCTATTTCCAAGGGCTGAAATGGTTGCTACGAGAGGACACAGGTTTAAGGTGCTGGGGGGTAGGTACAGGGGGGATGTCAGGGGTAAGTTTTTCACTCAGAGGGTGGTGGGTGAGTGGAATCGGCTGACGTCGGTGGTGGTGGAGGCAAACTCGTTGGGGTCTTTTAAGAGACTTCTGGATGAGTACATGGGATTTAATGGGATTGAGGGCTATAGATAGGCCTAGAGGTGGGAATGTGATCGGCGCAACTTGTGGGCCGAAGGGCCTGTTTGTGCTGTGGCTTTCTATGTTCTATGTACCCCAGTCCCCAACCCTGTACCCCTGTCCCCAACCCTGTACCCCACTCCCCAACCCTGTACCCCAGTCCCCAACCCTGTACCCCTGTCCCCAACCCTGTACCCCACTCCCCAACCCTGTACCCCACTCCCCAACCCTGTACCCCACTCCCCAACCCTGTACCCCAGTCCCCAACCCTGTACCCCAGTCCCCAACCCTGTACCCCTGTCCCCAACCCTGTACCCCTGTCCCCAACCCTGTACCCCACTCCCCAACCCTGTACCCCACTCCCCAACCCTGTACCCCACTCCCCAACCCTGTACCCCACTCCCCAACCCTGTACCCCAGTCCCCAACCCTGTACCCCAGTCCCCAACCCTGTACCCCAGTCCCCAACCCTGTACCCCAGTCCCCAACCCTGTACCCCAGTCCCCAACCCTGTACCCCAGTCCCCAACCCTGTACCCCAGTCCCCAACCCTGTACCCCAGTCCCCAACCCTGTACCCCACTCCCCAACCCTGTACACCACTCCCCAACCCTGTACCCCACTCCCCAACCCTGTACCCCACTCCCCAACCCTGTACCCCAACCCTCACCCCGCTCCTCCCCGAGCTGTGTGCCCAGGTAAGGGGCATGGGAACCGGGGAGAGCCCCCGGATTCACCCCCTTACCCTGTAACCCACTCCCCAAACCTGTACGCCACTCCCCAACCATGTACCCCACTCCCCAACCCTGTACCCCACTCCCCAACCCCCCCCCCCGCTCCTCCCCGAGCTGTGTGCCCAGGTAAGGAGCCTGGGAACCGGGGACAGGGACTGGGATAGTCCCCTTACCCTGTACCCCACTCCCCAACCCTGTACCCCACTCCCCAACCCTGTACCCCACTCCCCAACCCTGTACCCCACTCCCCAACCCTGTACCCCACTCCCCAACCCTGTACCCCACTCCCCAACCCTGTACCCCACTCCCCAACCCTGTACCCCACTCCCCAACCCTGTACCCCACTCCCCAACCCTGTACCGCACTCCCCAACCCTGTACCCCACTCCCCAACCCTGTACCCCACTCCCCAACCCTGTACCCCACTCCCCAACCCTGTACCCCACTCCCCAACCCTGTACCCCACTCCCCAACCCTGTACCCCACTCCCCAACCCTGTACCCCACTCCCCAACCCTGTACCCCACTCCCCAACCCTGTACCCCACTCCCCAACCCTGTACCCCACTCCCCAACCCTGTACCCCACTCCCCAACCCTGTACCCCACTCCCCAACCCTGTACCCCACTCCCCAACCCTGTACCCCACTCCCCAACCCTGTACCCCACTCCCCAACCCTGTACCCCACTCCCCAACCCTGTACCCCACTCCCCAACCCTGTACCCCACTCCCCAACCCTGTACCCCACTCCCCAACCCTGTACCCCACTCCCCAACCCTGTACCCCACTCCCCAACCCTGTACCCCACTCCCCAACCCTGTACCCCACTCCCCAACCCTGTACCCCACTCCCCAACCCTGTACCCCACTCCCCAACCCTGTACCCCACTCCCCAACCCTGTACCCCACTCCCCAACCCTGTACCCCACTCCCCAACCCTGTACCCCACTCCCCAACCCTGTACCCCACTCCCCAACCCTGTACCCCACTCCCCAACCCTGTACCCCACTCCCCAACCCTGTACCCCACTCCCCAACCCTGTACCCCACTCCCCAACCCTGTACCCCACTCCCCAACCCTGTACCCCACTCCCCAACCCTGTACCCCACTCCCCAACCCTGTACCCCACTCCCCAACCCTGTACCCCACTCCCCAACCCTGTACCCCACTCCCCAACCCTGTACCCCACTCCCCAACCCTGTACCCCACTCCCCAACCCTGTACCCCACTCCCCAACCCTGTACCCCACTCCCCAACCCTGTACCCCACTCCCCAAACCTGTACCCCACTCCCCAACCCTGTACCCCACTCCCCAACCCTGTATCCCACTCCCCAACCCTGTATCCCACTCCCCAACCCTGTATCCCACTCCCCAACCCTGTATCCCACTCCCCAACCCTGTATCCCACTCCCCAACCCTGTATCCCACTCCCCAACCCTGTATCCCACTCCCCAACCCTGTATCCCACTCCCCAACCCTGTATCCCACTCCCCAACCCTGTATCCCACTCCCCAACCCTGTATCCCACTCCCCAACCCTGTATCCCACTCCCCAACCCTGTACCCCACTCCCCAACCCTGTACCCCACTCCCCAACCCTGTACCCCACTCCCCAACCCTGTACCCCACTCCCCAACCCTGTACCCCACTCCCCAACCCTGTACCCCACTCCCCAACCCTGTACCCCACTCCCCTTACCCTGTACCCCACTCCCCTTACCCTGTACCCCACTCCCCTTACCCTGTACCCCACTCCCCTTACCCTGTACCCCACTCCCCTTACCCTGTACCCCACTCCCCAACACTGTACCCAACTCCCCAACCCTGTACCCCACTCCCCAACCCTGTACCCCACTCCCCAACCCTGTACCCCACTCCCCAACCCTGTACCCCACTCCCCAACCCTGTACCCCACTCCCCAACCCTGTACCCCACTCCCCAACCCTGTACCCCACTCCCCAACCCTGTACCCCACTCCCCAACCCTGTACCCCACTCCCCAACCCTGTACCCCACTCCCCAACCCTGTACCCCACTCCCCAACCCTGTACCCCACTCCCCAACCCTGTACCCCAGTCCCCAACCCTGTACCCCAGTCCCCAACCCTGTACCCCACTCCCCAACCCTGTACCCCACTCCCCAACCCTGTACCCCACTCCCCAACCCTGTACCCCACTCCCCAACCCTGTACCCCACTCCCCAACCCTGTACCCCACTCCCCAACCCTGTACCCCACTCCCCAACCCTGTACCCCAGTCCCCAACCCTGTACCCCAGTCCCCAACCCTGTACCCCACTCCCCAACCCTGTACCCCACTCCCCAACCCTGTACCCCACTCCCCAACCCTGTACCCCACTCCCCAACCCTGTACCCCACTCCCCAACCCCCCCCCCCCGCTCTTCCCCGAGCTGTGTGCCCAGGTAAGGGGCATGGGAACCGGGGAGAGCCCCCTGATTCACCCCCTTACCCTGTACCCCACTCCCCAACCCTGTACCCCACTCCCCAACCCTGTACCCCACTCCCCAACCCTGTACCCCACTCCCCAACCCTGTACCCCACTCCCCAACCCTGTACCCCACTCCCCAACCCTGTACCCCACTCCCCAACCCTGTACCCCACTCCCCAACCCTGTACCCCACTCCCCAACCCTGTACCCCACTCCCCAACCCTGTACCCCACTCCCCAACCCTGTACCCCACTCCCCAACCCTGTACCCCACTCCCCAACCCTGTACCCCACTCCCCAACCCTGTACCCCACTCCCCAACCCTGTACCCCACTCCCCAACCCTGTACCCCACTCCCCAACCCTCACCCGCTCCTCCCCGAGCTGTGTGCCCAGGTAAGGGGCATGGGAACCCGGGGAGAGTCCCCAGATTCACCCCCTTACCCTGTAACCCATCCCCCAATCCTCACCCCGCTCCTCCCCGAGCTGTGTGCCCAGGTAAGGGGCATGGGAACCGGGGAGAGCCTCCAGATTCACCCCCTTACCCTGTACCCCACTCCCCAACCCTGTACCCCACTCCCCAACCCTGTAACCCGCTCCTCCCCGAGCTGTGTGCCCAGGTAAGGAGCTCAGAGACCGGGGACAGGGACTGGGATAGCCCCCTTCCCCTGTATCCCAACCCTCCCCAACCCCCCCCCCCCAGCCCTCCCCAGCCCTCCCCAACCCTCCCCAACCCTCCCCAACCCCCCCCAACCCCCCCAACCCCCCCCAACCCCCCCAACCCTCCCCAACCCCCCCCAACCTCCCCCCAACCCCCCCAAACCCTCCCCAACCCCCCCCAGCCCTCACCGACCCCCCACCGACCCCCCCAGCCCTCACCGACCCCCCCCCAGCCCTCACCGACCCCCCCCCAGCCCTCACCGACCCCCCCCAGCCCTCACCGAACCCCCCAGCCCTCACCGACCCCCCCCAGCCCTCACCGACCCCCCCCAGCCCTCACCGACCCCCCCCAGCCCTCACCGAACCCCCCAGCCCTCACCGACCCCCCCCAGCCCTCACCGACCCCCCCCAGCCCTCACCGACCCCCCGCAGCCCTCACCGACCCCCCCCAGCCCTCACCGACCCCCCCCAGCCCTCACCGACCCCCCCCAGCCCTCACCGACCCCCCCCAGCCCTCACCGACCCCCCCCAGCCCTCACCGACCCCCCCAGCCCTCACCGACCCCCCCCAGCCCTCACCGACCCCCCCCAGCCCTCACCGACCCCCCCCAGCCCTCACCGACCCCCCCCAGCCCTCACCGACCCCCCCCAGCCCTCACCGACCCCCCCCAGCCCTCACCGAACCCCCCAGCCCTCACCGACCCCCCCCAGCCCTCACCGACCCCCCCCAGCCCTCACCGACCCCCCCCAGCCCTCACCGAACCCCCCCAGCCCTCACCGACCCCCCCCCAGCCCTCACCGACCCCCCCCAGCCCTCACCGACCCCCCCCAGCCC
>NW_027594970.1:0-8479 GCF_964213995.1 Mustelus asterias | reverse complement strand
CCCAAGGTTCGAAGACTCTCTCACCTCGGGAAGCGATCAGCTCCAGTCCCCGACATTGTCGATCCTTCTCCTTCTGCACCAAGCTCCAGAGCTCGGGATCACTCTCAGACAGGGACTCCTGACCCGTCCACTGTGCTTGGCAGCGGGAGTGGCCAGGACGGCTGGACAGCGGGCGGGGAACCCTCAACACAACTCCGACCCCGCGGCACAGAGACTGCACCGGCTGTGTGAGAGAGAGACAGACAGAGAGCGTCACGATCCAACACAGTCACTCCGCATCTAACCCCATGCTGTACCTGTCCTGTGATGGGGGGACAGTGTCGAGGGAGCTTTACTCTGTATCTAACCCCGTGCTGTACCTGTCCTGTGATGGGGGGACAGTGTCGAGGGAGCTTTACTCTGTATCTAACCCCGTGCTGCACCTGTCCTGGGAGTGTTTGATGGGGGACAGTGTAGAGGGAGCTTTACTCTGTATCTAGCCCCGTGCTGCACCTGTCCTGGGAGTGTTTGATGGGGGACAGTGTAGAGGGAGCTTTACTCTGTATCTAACCCCGTGCTGTACCTGTCCTGGGAGTGTTTGATGGGGACAGTGTAGAGGGAGCTTTACTCTGTATCTAACCCCGTGCTGTACCTGTCCTGGGAGTGTTTGATGGGGACAGTGTAGAGGGAGCTTTACTCTGTATCGCACCCCGTGCTGAACCTGTCCTGGGAGTGTTTGATGGGGACAGTGTAGAGGGAGCTTTACTCTGTATCTAACCCCGTGCTGTACCTGTCCTGGGAGTGTTTGATGGGGACAGTGTGGAGGGAGCTTTACTCTGTATCTAACCCCGTGCTGTACCTGTCCTGTGATGGGGGACAGTGTAGAGGGAGCTTTACTCTGTATCTAACCCCGTGCTGTACCTGTCCTGGGAGTGTTTGATGGGGGACAGTGTAGAGGGAGCTTTACTCTGTATCTAAACCCGTGCTGTACCTGTCCTGGGAGTGTTTGATGGGGGACAATGTAGAGGGAGCTTTACTCTGTACCTAACCCCGTGCTGTACCTGTCCTGGGAGTGTTTGATGGGGGACAGTGTAGAGGGAGCTTTACTCTGTATCTAACCCCGTGCTGTACCTGTCCTGGGAGTGTTTTGATGGGGGGACAGTGTAGAGGGAGCTTTACTCTGTACCTAACCCCGTGCTGTACCTGTCCTGGGAGTGTTTGATGGGGACAGTGTAGAGGGAGCTTTTCTCTGTATCTAACCCCGTGCTGTACCTGTCCTGGGAGTGTTTGATGGGGGACAGTGTAGAGGGAGCTTTACTCTGTATCTAACCCCGTGCTGTACCTGTCCTGGGAGAGTTTGATGGGGACAGTGTAGAGGGAGCTTTACTCTGTATCTAACCCCGTGCTGTACCTGTCCTGGGAGTGTTTGATGGGGACAGTGTGGAGGGAGCTTTACTCTGTATCTAACCCCGTGCTGTACCTGTCCTGTGATGGGGGACAGTGCAGAGGGAGCTTTACTCTGTATCTAACCCCGTGCTGTACCTGTCCTGGGAGTGTTTGATGGGGGACAGTGTAGAGGGAGCTTTACTCTGTATCGAACCCCGTGCTGTACCTGTCCTGGGAGTGTTTGATGGGGGACAGTGTAGTGGGAGCTGTACTCTGTACCTAACCCCGTGCTGTACCTGTCCTGGGAGTGTTTGATGGGGGACAGTGTAGAGGGAGCTTTACTCTGTATCTAACCCCGTGCTGTACCTGTCCTGGGAGTGTTTGATGGGGACAGTGTAGAGGGAGCTTTACTCTGTACCTAACCCCGTGCTGTACCTGTCCTGGGAGTGTTTGATGGGGGACAGTGTAGAGGGAGCTTTACTCTGTATCTAACCCCGTGCTGTACCTGTCCTGGGAGTGTTTGATGGGGGACAGTGTAGAGGGAGCTTTACTCTGTATCTAACCCCGTGCTGTACCTGTCCTGTGATGGGGGACAGTGTAGAGGGAGCTTTACTCTGTATCTAACCCCGTGCTGTACCTGTCCTGTGATGGGGGACAGTGTAGAGGGAGCTTTACTCTGTATCTAACCCCGTGCTGTACCTGTCCTGTGATGGGGGACAGTGTAGAGGGAGCTTTACTCTGTATCTAACCCCGTGCTGTACCTGTCCTGGGAGTGTTTGATGGGGGGACAGTGTAGAGGGAGCTTTACTCTGTATCTAACCCCGTGCTGTACCTGTCCTGGGAGTGTTTGATGGGGGACAGTGTAGAGGGAGCTTTACTCTGTATCTAACCCCGTGCTGTACCTGTCCTGGGAGTGTTTGATGGGGACAGTGTTGAGGGAGTTCTATCTGACCCTGGGTGTCAGGAATCTGGAATGAAGTGTCAGGATCTGCGTTGAGTTCTCCTCAGCAGAGAATCCAGACACTGAGCGGTAGCCAGGAGCAGAACAGCATTACATATTTTCCTGAGATTTGCATGAATGATTTATGGAAATATACAGAACTGAGCTGACAATCACAGAGTGATTTACATAGTCTGAAACGGAAAGGATCAAACCTGGAGCCCTGCAGCTCCTCAGAACAGTTAACACACACAAAACACACACACAAAACACACACACAAACAAACACATTCAGCCCCTTCCTCCATCCGCTCACACTGCACTGAGGGAGCACCGCACTGTGGGAGGGTCAGTGCTGAGGGAGCGCCGCACTGTGGGAGGGTCAGTGCTGAGGGAGCGCCGCACTGTGGGAGGGTCAGTGCTGAGGGAGCGCCGCACTGTGGGAGGGTCAGTGCTGAGGGAGCGCCGCACTGTGGGAGGGTCAGTGCTGAGGGAGCGCCGCACTGTGGGAGGGTCAGTGCTGAGGGAGCGCCGCACTGTGGGAGGGTCAGTGCTGAGGGAGTGCCGCACTGTGAGAGGGTCAGTGCTGAGGGAGCGCCGCACTGTGGGAGGGTCGGCGCTGAGGGAGCGCCGCACTGTGGGAGGGTCAGTGCTGAGGGAGCGCCGCACTGTGGGAGAGTCAGTGCTGAGGGAGTGCTGCACTGTGGGAGGGTCAGTGCTGAGGGAGTGCCGCACTGCGGGAGGGTCAGTGCTGAGGGAGCGCCGCACTGTGTGGGAGGGTCAGCGCTGAGGGAGCGCCGCACTGTGGGAGGGTCAGTGCTGAGGGAGCGCCGCACTGTGGGAGGGTCGGCGCTGAGGGAGCGCCGCACTGTGGGAGGGTCAGTGCTGAGGGAGCGCCGCACTGTGGGAGGGTCGGCGCTGAGGGAGTGCCGCACTGTGGGAGGGTCGGTGCTGAGGGAGTGCCGCACTGTGGGAGGGTCGGTGCTGAGGGAGCGCCGCACTGTGGGAGGGTCAGTGCTGAGGGAGTGCCGCACTGTGGGAGGGTCGGTGCTGAGGGAGCGCCGCACTGTGGGAGGGTCAGTGCTGAGGGAGCGCCGCACTGTGGGAGGGTCAGCGCTGAGGGAGCGCCGCACTGTGGGAGGGTCAGTGCTGAGGGAGCGCCGCACTGTGGGAGGGTCAGTGCTGAGGGAGCGCCGCACTGTGTGGGAGGGTCAGTGCTGAGGGAGCGCCGCACTGTGGGAGGGTCAGTGCTGAGGGAGCGCCGCACTGTGGGAGGGTCGGTGCTGAGGGAGCGCCGCACTGTGGGAGGGTCGGTGCTGAGGGAGCGCCGCACTGTGGGAGGGTCAGTGCTGAGGGAGCGCCGCACTGTGGGAGGGTCAGTGCTGAGGGAGCGCCGCACTGTGGGAGGGTCAGTGCTGAGGGAGTGCCGCACTGTGGGAGGGTCGGTGCTGAGGGAGCGCCGCACTGTGGGAGGGTCAGTGCTGAGGGAGCGCCGCACTGTGGGAGGGTCAGTGCTGAGGGAGCGCCGCACTGTGGGAGGGTCAGTGCTGAGGGAGCGCTGCACTGTGGGAGGGTCAGTGCTGAGGAAGCGCCGCACTGTGGGAGGGTCAGTGCTGAGGGAGCGCCGCACTGTGTGGGAGGGTCAGTGCTGAGGGAGCGCTGCACTGTGGGTGGGTCAGTGCTGAGGGAGCGCCGCACTGTGGGAGGGTCAGTGCTGAGGGAGCGCCGCACTGTGGGAGGGTCAGTGCTGAGGGAGTGCTGCACTGTGTGGGAGGGTCAGTGCTGAGGGAGCGCCGCACTGTGTGGGAGGGTCAGTGCTGAGGGAGCGCCGCACTGTGGGAGGGTCAGTGCTGAGGGAGTGCCGCACTGTGTGGGAGGGTCAGTGCTGAGGGAGCGCCGCACTGTGGGAGGGTCAGTGCTGAGGGAGTGTTGCACTGTGTGGGAGGGTCAGTGCTGAGGGAGCGCCGCACTGTGGGAGGGTCAGTGCTGAGGGAGCGCCGCACTGTGGGAGGGTCAGTGCTGAGGGAGTGCCGCACTGTGTGGGAGGGTCAGTGCTGAGGGAGTGTTGCACTGTGTGGGAGGGTCAGTGCTGAGGGAGCGCCGCACTGTGGGAGGGTCGGTGCTGAGGGAGCGCCGCACTGTGGGAGGGTCGGTGCTGAGGGAGCGCCGCACTATGGGAGGGTCAGTGCTGAGGGAGCGCCGCACTGTGGGAGGGTGAGGGAGCGCCGCTCTGTGGGAGGGTGAGGGAGCGCCGCACTGTGGGAGGGTCAGTGCTGAGGGAGCGCCGCACTGTGGGAGGGTCAGTGCTGAGGGAGCGCCGCACTGTGGGAGGGTGAGGGAGCTCCGCACTGTGCAGACACAGCGATCTCTGCTTTCCTTCCCAGGCTCCTGGTTCCAAGCCTGGTAAATATTTCTCTCCTGCGCGCGGGAGGGAGGCTGTGAGTTTTTGACAGCGATATAATTCCTCCTGACCTTGCGCCTGCCATGCCAACCTAAATCTTGCTGACGTCAGTCTGTGCAGAACCTGCTCTGGGAGGCGTGAATTCACCAGTCAAGTCCCACAGTCGAGATGTGGACGCGTGCACGGCAGTTTAAGCAGTCTTGTCAATAATACAACCCCCCGGCATTTGCTTACGTGAGAGAAATAGACGGCACTCTGCTTCCAATCTGTCCTCCACCCGGCTCTCTCCCCATAGCCCTGTGTCAATCCCCAAACTAATCCCACTGCCCCCGCTCTCACCCCATAGCCCTGTATCAATCCCCAAACTAATCCCACTGCCCCCGCACTCACCCCATAGCCCTGTATCAATCCCCAAACTAATCCCACTGCCCCCGCTCTCTCCCCATAGCCCTGGATCAATCCCCAAACTAATCCCACTGCCCCCCGCTCCCTCCCCATAGCCCCGTAACAATCCCCAAACTAATCCCAGTCCCGCTCTCCCCCCATAGCCCTGTATCAATCCCCAAACTAATCCCACTGCCCCCCGCTCTCTCCCCATAGCCCTGTATCAATCCCCAAACTAATCCCACTGCCCCCGCACTCTCCCCATAGCCCTGTATCAATCCCCAAACTAATCCCCCTGACCCTGCTCTCTCCCCATAGCCCTGTATCAATGCCCAAACTAATCCCACTGCCCCGCTCTCTCCCCATAGCCCTGTATCAATCCCCAAACTAATCCCACTGCCCCCCCGCTCTCTCCCCATAGCCCTGTATCAATCCCCAAACTAATCCCACTGCCCCCGCTCTCTCCCCATAGTCCTGTATCAATCCCCAAACTAATCCCACTGCCCCACTCTCTCCCCATAGCCCTGTATCAATCCCCAAACTAATCCCACTGCCCCCGCTCTCTCCCCATAGCCCTGTATCAATCCCCAAACTAATCCCACTGCCCCCCGCTCTCTCCCCATAGTCCTGTATCAATCACCAAACTAATCCCACTGCCCCCGCTCTCTCCCCAAACTAATCAGTCTGCCCCCCACTCTCTCCCCATAGCCCTGTATCAATCCCCAAACTAATCCCACTGCCCCCCCGCTCTCTCCCCATAGCCCTGTATCAATCCCCAAACTAATCCCACTGCCCCCGCTCTCTCCCCATAGCCCTGTATCAATCCCCAAACTAATCCCACTGCCCCCGCTCTCTCCCCATAGCGCTGTATCAATCCCCAAACTAATCCCACTGCCCCGCTCTCTCCCCATAGCCCTGTATCAATCCCCAAACTAATCCCACTGCCCCCGCTCTCTCCCCATAGCCCTGTATCAATCCCCAAACCAATCCCACTGCCCCCCGCTCTCTCCCCATAGCCCTGTATCAATCCCCAAACTAATCCCACTGCCCCCGCTCTCTCCCCATAGCCCTGTATCAATCCCCAAACTAATCCCACTGCCCCGCTCTCTCCCCATAGCCCTGTATCAATCCCCAAACTAATCCCACTGCCCCGCTCGCTCCCATAGCTCTGTATCAATCCC
The DNA here is from genome assembly GCF_964213995.1 of Mustelus asterias. Taxonomy (NCBI): domain Eukaryota; kingdom Metazoa; phylum Chordata; class Chondrichthyes; order Carcharhiniformes; family Triakidae; genus Mustelus; species Mustelus asterias. Next base: position 2,208 of record NW_027594970.1, on the reverse strand, counting down.
CAAACTGATCCCACTGCCCCCGCTCTCTCCCCATAGCCCTGTATCAATCCCCAAACTAATCCCACTGCCCCCGCTCTCTCCCCATAGCCCTGTATCAATCCCCAAACTAATCCCACTGCCCCGCTCTCTCCCCATAGCCCTGTATCAATCCCCAAACTAATCCCACTGCCCCCCGCTCTCTCCCCATAGCCCTGTATCAATCCCCAAACTGATCCCACTGTCCCCCCGCTCTCCCCATAGCCCTGTATCAATCCCCAAACTGATCCCACTGCCCCCGCTCTCTCCCCATAGCCCTGTATCAATCCCCAAACTAATCCCACTGCCCCCCGCTCTCTCCCCATAGCCCAGTATCAATCCCCAAAGTAATCCCACTGCCCCGCTCTCTCCCCATAGCCCTGTATCAATCCCCAAACTAATCCCACTGCCCCCGCTCTCTCCCCATAGCCCTGTATCAATCCCCAAACTAGTCCCACTGCCCCCGCTCTCTCCCCATAGCCCTGTATCAATCCCCAAACTAGTCCCACTGCCCCACTCTCTCCCCATAGCCCTGTATCAATCCCCAAACTAATCCCACTGCCCCCCCGCTCTCTCCCCATAGCCCTGTATCAATGTCCAAACTAATCCCACTGCCCCCGCTCTCTCCCCATAGCCCTGTATCAATCCCCAAACTAGTCCCACTGCCCCACTCTCTCCCCATAGCCCTGTATCAATCCCCAAACTAATCCCACTGCCCCCCCGCTCTCTCCCCATAGCCCTGTATCAATGTCCAAACTAATCCCACTGCCCCCGCTCTCTCCCCATACCCCTGTATCAATCCCCAAACTAATACCACTGCCCCCCCGCTCTCTCCCCAAAGCCCTGTATCAATGTCCAAACTAATCCCACTGCCCCCGCTCTCTCCCCATACCCCTGTATCAATCCCCAAACTAATCCCACTGCCCCCGCTCTCTCCCCATAGCCCTGTCTCAATCCCAAACTAATCCCACTGCCCCCGCTCTCTCCCCATAGCCCTGTATCAATCCCCAAACTAATCCCACTGCCCCCCGCTCTCTCCCCATAGCCCAGTATCAATCCCCAAAGTAATCCCACTGCCCCGCTCTCTCCCCATAGCCCTGTATCAATCCCCAAACTAATCCCACTGCCCCCGCTCTCTCCCCATAGCCCTGTATCAATCCCCAAACTAGTCCCACTGCCCCCGCTCTCTCCCCATAGCCCTGTATCAATCCCCAAACTAGTCCCACTGCCCCACTCTCTCCCCATAGCCCTGTATCAATCCCCAAACTAATCCCACTGCCCCCCCGCTCTCTCCCCATAGCCCTGTATCAATGTCCAAACTAATCCCACTGCCCCCGCTCTCTCCCCATAGCCCTGTATCAATCCCCAAACTAGTCCCACTGCCCCACTCTCTCCCCATAGCCCTGTATCAATCCCCAAACTAATCCCACTGCCCCCCCGCTCTCTCCCCATAGCCCTGTATCAATGTCCAAACTAATCCCACTGCCCCCGCTCTCTCCCCATACCCCTGTATCAATCCCCAAACTAATACCACTGCCCCCCCGCTCTCTCCCCAAAGCCCTGTATCAATGTCCAAACTAATCCCACTGCCCCCGCTCTCTCCCCATACCCCTGTATCAATCCCCAAACTAATCCCACTGCCCCCGCTCTCTCCCCATAGCCCTGTCTCAATCCCAAACTAATCCCACTGCCCTGATTACCCTCCCACAGTGCGGCGCTCCCTCAGCACTGACCCTCCCACAGTGCGGCGCTCCCTCAGCACTGACCCTCCCACAGTGCGGCGCTCCCTCAGCACTGACCCTCCCACACAGTGCGGCGCTCCCTCAGCACTGACCCTCCCACAGTGCGGCGCTCCCTCAGCACTGACCCTCCCACAGTGCGGCGCTCCCTCAGCACCGACCCTCCCACACAGTGCGGCACTCCCTCAGCACCGACCCTCCCACAGTGCGGCGCTCCCTCAGCACCGACCCTCCCACAGTGCGGCGCTCCCTCAGCACTGACCCTCCCACAGTGCGGCGCTCCCTCAGCACTGACTCCCCCACAGTGCGGCGCTCCCTCAGCACTGTCCCTCCCACAGTGCGGCGCTCCCTCAGCACTGACCCTCCCACAGTGCGGCGCTCCCTCAGCACCGACCCTCCCACAGTGCGGCGCTCCCTCAGCACTGACCCTCCCACAGTGCGGCGCTCTCTCAGC
>NW_027594969.1:0-8548 GCF_964213995.1 Mustelus asterias | reverse complement strand
TGATGGCCACCAAGGGTGGGACAGTCCCACACTGCTGCACTCGCCCCCCCCTGTCCCCCCTGTCCCCATCTGCCTCCCTCTCCCGCCCTCCACACCCTCCTCCCTCTCCCTCCTCCCTCTCCCTCCTCCTCTCTCTCTCCCTCTCCCTCCCTCCCTCTCCTCTCCCTCCCTCTCCCTCTCCCTCTCCCTCCTCTCCTTTTCTTCACTCTCTCCCCTACCCTCTCCCTCCCAATCTCTCTCCCTCTCCCTCTCCCTCCCTCTCCTCCCTCTCCCTCCCTCTCCCTCCCTCTCCCTCCCTCTCCCTCTCTCTCTCTCTCTCCCTCTCCCTCTCCCTCCCTCTTCCTCTCCCTCTCTCTCCCTCTCCCTCTCCCTCTCTCTATCCCTCTCCCTCTCCCTCTCCCTCCCTCTCCCTCTCCCTCTCCCTCTCCCTCTCCCTCCCTCTCCCTCTCCCACTCTCTCCCACTCTCCCTCTCTCCCTGTTTCTCAATCTTCCTCTCTCTCTCCCAATCTCTCTCCCTCCCCCCCAATCTCTCTGTCTCTCTCTCAATCTCTCTCTGAATCTCCCTCTCCCTTTCTCTCCCTCTCTTCGTCTCCCCCTTCCTCTCTGTCCATTTCTCTCACTCTTTCCCCCTGTCTCTCTCTCTCTCCTAACCTCCCTCTCTCTCTCTCTCTCTCCCTCGCTCCCTCTCTGTCTCCCTCTCCCTAACTCTCTTTCCCTCTTTCTCATTCTCTCCCAATCTCTCTCTCTCAATCTCCCTCTCTCAATCTCCCTCTCTCTCCCTCTCCCTCTCCCTCCCCCTCTCCCTCCCTCTCCCACTCTCTCCCACTCTCCCTCTCTCCCTATTTCTCAATCTTCCTCTCTATCTCCCTATCTTCTTCTCTCCCCCAATCTCTCTCCCTCTCCCCCAATCTCTCTGTCTCTCTCTCTCAATCTGCCTCTCCCTCTCTCTCTCTCTGAATCTCCCTCTCCCTTTCTCTCCCTCTCTCCGTTCCCCCCCTTCCTCTCTGTCTATTTCTCTCACTCTTTCCCCCGTCTCTCTCTCTCTCTCCTAACCTCCGTCTCTCTCTCTCCCTCGCTCCCTCTCTGTCTCCCTCTCCCTAACTCTCCCAACCTCTTTCCCTCTTTCTCATCCTCTCCCAATCCCTCTCTCTCAATCTCCCTCACTCAATCTCCCTCTCTCTCTCTGAATCTCTCTCGCTCTCTCTCCCTCTCTTTTCATAGAATCATCATAGAAACCCTACAGTGCAGAAGGAGGCCATTCGGCCCATCGAGTCTGCACCGACCACAATCCCACCCAGGCCCTACCCCCACATCTTTTACCCGCTAATCCCTCTAACCTACGCATCTCAGGGGCAATTTTTAACCTGGCCAATCAACCTAACCCACACATCTTTGGACTCTTTCCCTCCTTCTCCCTCAATCTCCCTCTCCCCTGCTCTCCCTCTCTGTCTCTTTCTCGATCTCCCTCTCTCTGAAACTCCCTCCCTCTCTCTTTCTCCCTATCTCTTTCAATCTCCCTTGCTCGAAATCTCTCTCAATCTCCCTCTCAAACTCCCTCTCTCAATCTCTCTCTCTCTCTCCCTCCCACCCTCCCTCCCTCGCCCTCCCCGACACCTCTCAGTTCCGTACCCCCTCTCCCCTCCACCCCCCCACCCCTCCACCTGACTCTCTCCCCACCTCCCTCAACCCCAACCGCCCAGAGTCTCCCCCTCTGCCTCGAGTCACATCCTGAGGTCAAATCATTGGGGAAAATGGCCCCCGACTGGTGATGGCTCCAACAGCCTCGAACCTGCCCCCCCGCGAATCCCTCTTCCCTCCCTCCCCTTGGTGCTGTTAACTTGAAATGATATTTTAAGTATATTTAAACCCTTTAAGTTAAAGCGAAAGTCGTTTCCATTCGCCCGGGTGATATGTTGTTAACTATAGCAAGGCAGGATGGGAAATTGCGTCAATGTTAAGATTGTAAAGTTACCAATGCTGCCGTTTATGCGCCTCTCTCTCCGTTGGTCTAATTAATAAAGATGATATTCCGGGAAACAAAAACCAGGGGGAGAGTGGTGACATCCTTTCTAAACTCTCTCTCCCACCCAAACAGAGAAACTAGAATCAGGAGGAGGCCATTCGGCCTTCCAACCTGCTCCGCCATTTATTCCCATCATAGCTGATCACCCAATTCAATATCCTGATCCCCCCCCTCGCTTCCCCCGCCCATATCCCTCTCGCCCCAAGAGAACAAAGAACATAGAAAATTCCAGCACAGGAACAGGTCCTTCGGCCCCTCCTGCACCGACCGTGCTGCCCGACTAAACTAAAACCCCCCCCTACCCTTCCGGGGACCGTATCCCTCTATCCCCATCCCTATTCATGGATTTGTCAAGACTGCCCCTTAAAAGTTACGACCGTATCCGCTTCCACTCCCTCCCCCCGGCAGCGAGTTCCAGGCACCCACCACCCTCTGTGTAAAAAAACCTTGCCTCGTACATCTAAAGAGCCGTATCTAATTCCTTCTTGAAATCACACAATGAGTGTGGGAGCATGTGTGTGTGGCAGGCGCGGGATAATGTGGATAAATGTGAGGTTTTCCATTTTGGGAGCAATAATACGAAGGCAGATTATTATTTGAATGGGTGTAAACTGAGATTCGCTACTTGCTGTGGGAGTGAATTCTACACGTTCGCCACCCTCTGGGTGAAGATATCTCTCCTCACCTCAGTCCCAAAAGGTTTCCCCCTTATCCTCAAACTATGAGGATAAGGGGGTAAAGCTATGAGCCCCCTCCTAATATACTCCTTATAGACCCACGGCCAAATTCCCCTCCAACTCCATTTTCAAGTTTGCTGACGACACCACCGTAGTGGGTAGGATCTCGAACAATGACGTGACGGAGAACAGGAATGAGACAGAGAATCTGGTGAACTGGCAACAACAATCTCTCCCTCAATGTCAACAAAACGAAGGAGATTGTCATCGACTTCAGGAAGCGTAAAGGAGAACATGCTCCTGTCGACATCAACGGGGATGAAGTAGAAAGGATCGAGAGCTTCTGGTTTTTAGGTGTCCAGATCACCAACAAATCCTGGTCCCCCCCCACGCCGACACTATAGTTAAGAAAGCCCCACCAACTTTCTCAGGAGGCTAAGGAAATTTGGCTACGAATCTCACCAACTTTTACAGATGCCCCATAGAAAGCATCCTTTCTGGGGTTGTATCACAGCTCGGTCTGGGCTCCTGCTCTGCCCCAAGACCGCAAGGAACTACAAAAGGGGTCGTGAATGTAGCCCAATCCATCACCAGCCTCCCATCCATTGACTCTGTCGACACTTCCCGCTGCCTCGGGGGGGGAAAAGCAGCCGGCATAATCAAGGACCCCCCCCCCCCCCACGCACCCCGGACATTCTCTCTTCCACCTTCTTCCGTCGGGGAAAAGATACAAAAGCCTGAGGTCACGTACCGACCGACTCAAGAACAGCTTCTTCCCTGCTGCCTTCTGACTTTTGAATGGACCTACCTCGCATTAAGCTGATCTTTCTCTACACCCCGAGCTGTGACTGTAACACGACATTCTGCTAAATTCTCCCTCAGTGTTACTCGAACAGGTACCTGAGTGTGGCGACTAGGGGATTTTCACAGTAACTTCATTGCAGTGTTAATGTAAGCCGACTTGCGACACTAATAAATAAACGTGTGTAAACTATTTCCTTTTAGCTCAACATCATGTTTTAAGAATCATTTAAATCTTGACCGGTAATTCTGTTAGTGTCTTAAGGTTTGCTGTCTAACAAATGTATTAACTGTTTCAAAATTTCTCACATCAGAAATCTAGTTCTGGATTCCCCTCACCATCGGGAACATTCTTTCTGAATCTACCCTGTCCAACCCTGTTCAAATTTTATAAGAACATAAGAACTAGGAGCAGGAGTAGGCCATCGGGCCCCTCGAGCCTGCCCCGCCATTCAACAAGATCATGGCTGATCTTTCCGTGGACTCAGCTCCACTTACCCGCCCGCTCCCCATAACCCTTAATTCCTTCACTGTTCAAAAATCTATCTATCCTTGCCTTAAAAACATTCAATGAGGTAGCCTCAACTGGGCAGGGATATCCACAGATTCACAACCCTTTGTGTGAAGAAGTTCCTCCTCAACTCAGTCCTCAAATCTGCTTCCCCTTATTTTGAGGCCTTGCCCGCTAGTTCGAGTTTCACCCGCCAGTGGAAACAACTTCCCTGCTTCTATCTTATCTATTCCCTTCATAATCTTATCTGTTTCGATAAGATCTCCCCTCATTCTTCTGAATTCCAATGAGTGTAGCCCCAGTCTACTCAGTCTCTCCTCATAAGCCAACCCGCTCAACTCCGGAATCGACCGAGTGAATCTCCTCTGCACCCCCTCCCAGTGCCGGTATATCCTTTCTCAAGTAAGGAGACCAAAACTGTACACAGTATTCCAGATGTGGCCTCACCAGCACCTTATACAGCTGCAACATAACCTCGCTGTTTTTAAACTCCATCCCTCTCGCAATGAAGGACAACATTCCAGTTGCCTTCTTAATTACCTGTTGAACCTGCAAACCAGCTCCTTGAGATTCCTGCACAAGGACACCCAGGTCCCTCTGCACAGCAGCATGCTGCAATGTTTTACCATTTAAATAATAGGCCATTTTGCTGTTATTCCGACCAAAATGGATGACCTCACATTTACCCACATTGTACTCTGCCAGACCCTCGCCCACTCACATAAGTTTCTATGAGATTCCCTCTCACTCTCCTAAACTCCAGTGAATATAATCCTAACCCACTCAGTCTCTCCTCATGTGACAGACCCAGGAATCGGCCTGGGAAACCTTCGCTGCGCTCCCTCTATAGCAAGGACATCCTTCCTCAGATAAGGAGACCAAAACTGCCCACAATACTCCAGGTGTGGCCTCACCAACACCCTGTACAATTGCAGCAAAACATCCCTATCCCTCTACTCCAATCCTCTCGCTATGAAGGCCAACGTACCATCTGCCTTCTTTACTGCTTGCTGTACCTGCGGGCTTACTCTCAGCGACTGATGAATGAGGACTCCAAGGTCTCACTGAGTATCCGCCTCTCTCAATTTACACCCATTCAAGTAATAATCCGCCTTCCTATTTTCTCTACCAAAGATAACCCCACACTTATCCACATTTATCTGCACAACACTCCATAAGAACATAAGAACATAAGAAATAGGAGCAGGAGTAGGCCATCTTGCCCCTCGAGCCTGCCCCGCCATTCAATAAGATCATGGCTGATCTGACGTGGATCAGTACCACTTACCCGCCTGCTCCCCATAACCCTTAATTCCCTTACCGATCAGGAATCCATCCATCCGCGCTTTAAACATATTCAGCGAGGTAGCCTCCACCACCTCAGTGGGCAGAGAATTCCAGAGATTCACCACCCTCTGGGAGAAGAAGTTCCTCCTCAACTCTGTCTTAAACCGACCCCCCTTTATTTTGAGGCTGTGTCCTCTAGTTTTAACTTCCTTACTAAGTGGAAAGAATCTCTCCGCCTCCACCCTATCCAGCCCCCGCATTATCTTATAAGTCTCCATAAGATCCCCCCTCATCCTTCTAAACTCCAACGAGTACAAACCCAATCTCCTCAGCTTCTCCTCATAATCCAAATCCCTCATCTCCGGTATCAACCTGGTGAACCTTCTCTGCACTCCCTCCAATGCCAATATATCCTTCCTCATATAAGGGGACCAATACTGCACACAGTATTCCAGCTGCGGCCTCACCAATGCCCTGTACAGGTGCATCAAGACATCCCTGCTTTTATATTCTATCCCCCTCGCGATATAGGCCAACATCCCATTTGCCTTCTTGATCACCTGTTGTACCTGCAGACTGGGCTTTTGCGTCTCATGCACAAGGACCCCCAGGTCCCTTTGCACACGGTAGCATGTTTTAATTCTCCAACAGGTGAGTCTCAAAAAAGCCCTGAACAATCGCTGCAAATTCTCACCCACTCCGAACCAGTGGGTCGCTCAGTCACTGAGTGGATTCCAGACGGAGATCGAGAGATTGTCGGACGAGGAAGGGGTGAATCGAGGGGTTACGTGGAGAGTGAGATGGAAGGGCAGTTGCCAGAGATTAGCGATAGACCCAAGTCAGTGCTGAGGGAGCACGGCACTGTGGGAGGGTCAGTGCTGAGGGAGCGCCGCACTGTGGGAGGGTCAGTGCTGAGGGAGCGCCACACTGTGGGAGGGTCAGTGCTGAGGGAGCGCCGCACTGTGGGAGGGTCAGTGCTGAGGGAGCGCCGCACTGTGGGAGGGTCGGTGCTGAGGGAGCGCCGCACTGTGGGAGGGTCAGTGCTGAGGGAGCGCCGCACTGTGGGAGGGTCAGTGCTGAGGGAGCGCCGCACTATGGGAGGGTCAGTGCTGAGGGAGCACCGCACTGTGGGAGGGTCAGTGCTGAGGGAGCGCCGCACTGTGGGAGGGTCGGTGCTGAGGGAGCTCCGCACTGTGGGAGGGTCAGTGCTGAGGGAGCGCCGCACTGTGGGAGGGTCGGTGCTGAGGGAGCGCCGCACTGTGGGAGGGTCAGTGCTGAGGGAGCGCCGCACTGTGGGAGGGTCGGTGCTGAGGGAGCGCCGCACTGTGGGAGGATCAGTGCTGAGGGAGCGCCGCACTGTGGGAGGGTCGGTGCTGAGGGAGCGCCGCACTGTGGGAGGGTCAGTGCTGAGGGAGCGCCGCACTGTGGGAGGGTCGGTGCTGAGGGAGCGCCGCACTGTGGGAGGGTCGGTGCTGAGGGAGCGCCGCACTGTGGGAGGGTCAGTGCTGAGGGAGCGCCGCACTGTGGGAGGGTCAGTGCTGAGGGAGCGCCGCACTGTGGGAGGGTCGGTGCTGAGGGAGCGCCGCACTGTGGGAGGGTCAGTGCTGAGGGAGCGCCGCACTGTGGGAGGGTCAGTGCTGAGGGAGCGCCGCACTGTGGGAGGGTCGGTGCTGAGGGAGTGCCGCACTGTGGGAGGGTCAGTGCTGAGGGAACGTGACTCAGGATGAGGCCTGTATGTGTCAGGTTGCAATCTGTCGTCCCACATCATCTCCGATGGTTCCCCGGGGCCATTGAGGAATGATCCGGAAAACGCTAACTTCGTGTTGAAGGACAGGAGGAGGCCTGTGGTGCTTAGCAACTGGCCAACACTCAACCAGGCCCAGAATGAAGCCTGCTGCTTTCCTGCACTGTGTGTGTGTGTGTCGGGCACAGTAGATCAGGGCGAGATTGGCCAACTCTCAGCTAGGCCCAGAATGAAGCCTGCTGCTTTCCTGCACTGTGTGTGTGTGTGCCGGGCACAGTCGATCAGGGCGAGATTGGCCAACTCTCAGCTAGGCCCAGAATGAAGCCTGCTGCTTTCCTGCACCGTGTGTGTGTGTGTGTGTCGGGCACAGTAGATCAGGGCGAGATTGGCCAACTCAGTACGAGGTTTGGTGAAATAAGACTCCAGACAGAAACTATACAGCCATCCCTCAGAGAACACTGATTATCTTCAATGGAAAATACATTCCCTCTCTCTGTCTCTCTCTCTCTCTGTCTCTCTCTCTCTGTCTCTCTCTCTCTGTCTCTCTCTCTCTCTGTCTCTCTCTCTCTCTCTGTCTCTCTCTGTCTCTCTCTCTGTCTCTCTGTCTCTCTCTCTGTCTCTCTGTCTCTCTCTTGCCCTCTCTCTGTCTCTCTCTCTCTGTCTCTCTCTGTCTCTCTCTCTCTGTCTCTCTCTCTCTGTCTCTCTCTCTCTCTGTCTCTCTCTCTGTCTCTCTCTCTCTGTCTCTCTCTCTCTGTCTCTCTCTCTCTCTGTCTCTCTCTCTGTCTCTCTCTCTCTGTCTCTCTCTCTCTGTCTCTCTCTCTTTCTGTCTCTCTCTCTGTCTCTCTCTCTCTGTCTCTCTCTCTCTCTGTCTCTCTCTCTCTCTCTCTCTGTCTCTCTCTCTCTGTCTCTCTCTCTCTGTCTCTCTCTCTGTCTCTCTCTCTCTCTCTCTGTCTCTCTGTCTCTCTCTCTCTGTCTCTCTCTCTCTGTCTCTCTCTCTGTCTCTCTCTCTCTCTCTGTCTCTCTCTCTCTCTCTGTCTCTCTCTCTCTGTCTCTCTCTCTCTCTGTCTCTCTCTCTGTCTCTCTCTCTCTGTCTCTCTCTCTCTCTGTCTCTCTCTCTGTCTCTCTCTCTCTCTGTCTCTCTCTCTCTCTGTCTCTCTCTCTGTCTCTCTCTCTCTCTCTCTGTCTCTCTCTCTCTCTGTCTCTGTCTCTTCTCTCTCTGTCTGTCTCTCTCTCTCTCTGTCTCTCTCTCTCTCTGTCTCTCTCTCTGTCTCTCTCTCTCTATGTCTCTCTCTGTCGGCAAGCACGGTGGCACAGCGGGTCAGCACTGCTGCCTCACAGCGCCAGGGACCCGGGTTCGATCCCGGCTCGGGTTACTGTCTGTGCGGAGTCTGCACGTTCTCCCCATGTCTGCGTGGGTTTCCTCCGGGTGCTCCGGTTTCCTCCCACAGTCCGAAAGACCTGTTGGTTAGGGTGCATTGGCCGTGCCTAAATTCCCCCTCAGTGT
>NW_027594968.1:0-8598 GCF_964213995.1 Mustelus asterias | reverse complement strand
GCCTCTACTTTTCTCAGGAGACTAAGGAAAATTCGGCATGTCCGCTACGACTCTCACCAACTTTTACAGATGCCCCATAGAAAGCATCCTTCCCGGGTGTATCACAGCTTGGTCTGGGGCTCCTGCTCTGCCCAAGACCGCAAGGAACTACAAAGGGTTGTGTGTGTGAACGTAGCCCAGTCCCATCACGCAAACCAGCCTCCCATCCATTGACTCCGTCTACACTTCCCGCTGCCTCGGGGGAAAAGCAGCCGGTATAATCAAGGACCCCCCCCCACACACCCCGGACATTCTCTCTTCCACCTTCTTCCGTCGGGGAAAAAGATACAAAAGTCTGAGGTCACGTACCGACCGACTCAAGAACAGCTTCTTCCCTGCTGCTGCCGTCAGACTTTTGAATGGGACCGACCTCGCATTAAGCTGATCTTTCTCTACACCCCTAGCTGTGACTGTAACACTACATTCTGCACCCTCTCCATTCCTTCTCTATGAACGGTATGCTTTGTCTGTATAGCGCGCAAGAAACAATACTTTTCAAGAAACAATATTTATCCCAATGCATGTGACAATAATAGATCAAATCAAATCAATCCTGGAACTCCCTCCCTAACAGCGCCGTGGGTGTACCTACACCCCCCCCCACCCCCCCCACCCCCACACACACACACACGGGGACTGACTGGTGTCCAATCACAATCCTGGAACTCCCTCCCTAACAGCGCCGTGGGTGTACCTACACTACACACACGGGCTGCGCCGGGGCGGTGGGGGAGCGGGGGGGGGGGGGGGGTTTAGAAGGCGTCCCACCCGCCACCTTCTCGAGAGGCGATTAGAGACGGGGAATAAACTCGGGGAACTGGCCCAGAGACCACCCCCCTCCCCCCAACTGCCCCCCCCTCCCCTCGCCCCATCCCGAGAATGAATAACGAATAGTCTCTCCCCCTCTCTTTATCTCCAACTTCCCTGTCTCTCCATCCCTCCCTTTCTCCCCTAGTCACCATCTTTCTCTCTCTCCCTCCATCTCCCTCACTCCCCCTCTCCCTCCCTCCTTCCCTCTATCCTTCTCAGTACCTTCTCTCTCTATCTCTCCTTCCCTCGCTCTCTTCTCAGTCCCTTCTCTCTCTCTATTCCAATTGCCCTTGTCCCCTTGTCCTACTCTCTATCTTTCTCTCTCTATCTCCTTCACTATAATCTCTCTATTCACACTCTCTATCCCTCTCTCTCTCCCTCCATCGCCCACTCTCCCTCTCTGTCCCTCAATCGTCTCTCTCTCCATCCATAGAACATAGAACAGTACAGCACAGAACAGGCCCTTCGGCCCACGATGTTGTGCCAAGCTTTATCTGAAACCAAGATCAAGCTATCCCACTCCCTATCATCCTGGTGTGCTCCATGTGCCTATCCAATAACCGCTTAAATGTTTCTAAAGTGTCCTGACTCCACTATCACTGCAGGCAGTCCATTCCACACCCCAACCACTCTCTGCGTAAAGAACCTACCTCTGATATCCTTCCTGTATCTCCCACCACGAACCCTATAGTTATGCCCCCTTGTAATAGCTCCATCCACCCGAGGAAATAGTCTTTGAACGTTCACTCTATCTATCCCCTTCATCATTTTATAAACCTCTATTAAGTCTCCCCTCAGCCTCCTCCGCTCCAGAGAGAACAGCCCGAGCTCCCTCAACCTTTCCTCATAAGACCTACCCTCCAAACCAAGCAGCATCCTGGTAAATCTCCTCTGCACTCTTTCCAGCGCTTCCACATCCTTCTTATAGTGAGGTGACCAGAACTGCACACAATATTCCAAATGTGGTCTCACCAAGGTCCTGTACAGTTGCAGCATAACCCCACGGCTCTTAAACTCCAACCCCCTGTTAATAAAAGCTAACGCACTATAGGCTCTATCCACTTGAGTGGCAACCTTTAGAGATCTGTGGATATGGACCCCAAGATCTCTCTGTTCCTCCACAGTCTTCAGAACCCTACCTTTGACCCTGTAATCCACATTTAAATTTGTCCTACCAAAATGAATCACCTCACATTTATCAGGGTTAAACTCCATTTGCCATTTTTCAGCCCAGCTCTGCATCCTATCTATGTCTCTTTGCAGCCTACAACAGCCCTCCACCTCATCCACTACTCCACCAATCTTGGTGTCATCAGCAAATTTACTGATCCACCCTTCAGCCCCCTCCTCTAAGTCATTAATAAAAATCACAAAGAGCAGAGGACCAAGCACTGATCCCTGTGGCACTCCGCTAGCAACCTGCCTCCAGTCCAAAAATTTTCCATCCACCACCACCCTCTGTCTTCGATCAGACAGCCAGTTACCTATCCAATCAGCCAACTTTCCCTCTATCCCACACCTCCTTACTTTCATCATAAGCCGACCATGGGGGACCTTATCAAACGCCTTACTAAAATCCATGTATATGACATCAACTGCCCTACCCTCATCAACACACTTAGTTACCTCCTCAAAAAATTCAATCAAATTTGTGAGGCATGACTTGCCCTTCACGAATCCGTGCTGACTATCCCGGATTAATCCGCATCTTTCTAAATGGTCGTAAATCCCATCCCTAAGGACCTTTTCCATCAATTTACCAACCACCGAAGTAAGACTAACCGGCCTATAATTACCAGGGTCATTTCTATTCCCTTTCTTAAACAGAGGAACAACATTTGCCACTCTCCAGTCCTCTGGCACCACCCCCGTGGACAGTGAGGACCCAAAGATCAAAGCCAAAGGCTCTGCAATCTCATCCCTTGCCTCCCAAAGAATCCTAGGATACATTTCATCAGGCCCAGGGGACTTATCGACCTTCAGTTTATTCAAAACTGCCAGGACATCCTCCCTCCGAACATCTATTTCCTCCAGCCTGTTAGCCTGTAACACCTTCTCTTCCTCAAAAACATGGCCCCTCTCCTTGGCGAACACTGAAGAAAAGTATTCATTCATCACCTCGCCTATCTCTACTGATTCCATACACAAGTTCCCACCACTGTCCTTGACCGGCCCTAACCTCACCCTGGTCATTCTTTTATTCCTCACATAAGAGTAAAAAGCCTTGGGGTTTTCCTTGATCCGACCCGCCAAGGACTTCTCGTGTCCCCTCCTAGCTCTCCTCAGCCCCTTTTTCAGCTCATTCCTTGCTAACTTGTAACCCTCAATCGAGCCAACTGAACCTTGTTTCCTCATCCCTACAGAGGATGCTGCAGGTCCCGGGGTTCAAATGTTTTAGTCGAAGTAGGGAAGGAGGTAGAAGAGGGGGAGGGGTAGCATTATTGGTCAGAGATTGTATCACAGTGTCAGAGAGGAGGTTTGATGAGGACTTATCTGTTGAGGTAGTATGGGCGGAGATTAGAAATAGGAGAGGAGAGGTCACCCTGTTGGGAGTCTTTTATAGACCTCCTAAAAGTTCTAGAGAGGTTGAGGAAAGGATTGCGGAGTCAATCCTGCTTAGGAGTGAAAGTAATAGGGCAATTGTTATGGGGGATTTTAACTTGACTAATATTGACTGGAATTGTTATAGCTCTAGCTCGTTAGAGGGGTCAGTTTTTGTTCAAAGCGTGCAGGAAGGTTTTTTGACTCAGTATGTAGACAGGCCAACTAGAGGTGAGGCTATATTGGATCTGGTGCTGGGAAATGAGCCAGACCAGGTGCTAGACTTGGAAGTTGGTGTGCATTTTGGTGATAGTGACCACAATTCGGTTACGTTCACCTTAGTGATGGAAAGGGATAGGCATGAACCTCGGGCCAGTGGTTTTAGCTGGGGGAAGGGTAATTATGAGGCTATTAGGAGAGAATTAGGAAACATAGGTTGGACTAGGAGATTACAGGGACTGGGAACGTCCGACATGTGGAGTTTTTTCAAGGAGCAGCTACTGCGAGTCTGTGATAGGTATGTCCCTGTCAGGCAAGGAGGAATTGGTAGGGCTAGGGAACCGTGGTGCACCAAAAAAGTTTCTTTGTTGGTTAAAAAGAAAAAGGAGGCTTATGTTCGGATGAGACGTGAGCACTCGGGTAGTGCACTAGAAAGCTTTAGATTGGCTAAGAGGGAGTTGAAGAGCGAGCTTAGAAGGGCTAAAAGGGGACATGAGAAGACTTTGGCGGATAGGGTTAAAGAGAATCCTAAGGCGTTCTATAGGTATGTCAAGAACAGAAGGTTGGTTAGGGCAAGTTTAGGGCCAGTTATAGATGGCAGAGGGAAGTTATGTGTGGAACCGGAGGAGATTGGTGAAGCATTGAACCAATATTTCTCTTCGGTGTTCACGCAAGGGGACATGAATATAGCTGAGGAGGACACTGGGTTGCAAGGGAGTAGAATAGACAGTATTACAGTTGATAAGGAGGATGTGCAGGATATTCTGGAGGGTCTGAAAATAGATAAATCCCCTGGTCCGGATGGGATTTATCCAAGGATTCTCTGGGAGGCAAGAGAAGTGATTGCAGAGCCTCTGGCTCTGATCTTCAGGTCGTCGTTGGCCTCTGGTATAGTACCAGAAGATTGGAGGTTAGCGAATGTTGTCCCATTGTTTAAGAAAGGGAACAGAGACTTCCCCGGGAATTATAGACCGGTGAGTCTCACTTCTGTTGTCGGCAAGATGTTGGAAAAAATTATAAGGGATAGGATTTATAGTTATTTGGAGAGTAATGAATTGATAGGTGATAGTCAGCATGGTTTTGTGGCAGGTAGGTCGTGCCTTACTAACCTTATTGAGTTTTTTGAGAAAGTGACCAAGGAGGTGGATGGGGGCAAGGCAGTGGACGTGGTATATATGGATTTTAGTAAGGCGTTTGATAAGGTTCACCATGGTAGGCTTCTGCAGAAAATGCAGATGTATGGGATTGGGGGTGATCTAGGAAATTGGATCAGGAATTGGCTAGCGGATAGGAAACAGAGGGTGGTGGTTGATAGTAAATATTCATCATGGAGTGCGGTTACAAGTGGTGTACCTCAGGGATCTGTTTTGGGGCCACTGCTGTTTGTAATATTTATTAATGATCTGGATGAGGGTATAGTTGGGTGGATTAGCAAATTTGCTGATGACACCAAAGTCGGTGGTGTGGTAGACAGTGAGGAAGGGTGTCGTAGTTTGCAGGAAGACTTAGACAGGTTGCAAAGTTGGGCCGAGAGGTGGCGGATGGAGTTTAATGCGGAGAAGTGTGAGGTAATTCACTTTGGTAGGAATAACAGATGTGTTGAGTATAGGGCTAACGGGAGGACTTTGAATAGTGTGGAGGAGCAGAGGGATCTAGGTGTATGTGTGCATAGATCCCTGAAAGTTGGGAATCAAGTAGATAAGGTTGTTAAGAAGGCATATGGTGTCTTGGCGTTTATTGGTAGGGGGATTGAATTTAGGAGTCGTAGCGTTATGTTGCAACTGTACACAACTCTGGTGCGGCCGCACTTGGAGTACTGTGTGCAGTTCTGGTCCCCACATTACAGGAAGGATGTGGAGGCTTTGGAGAGGGTGCAGAGGAGGTTTACCAGGATGTTGCCTGGTATGGAGGGGAGATCCTATGAGGAGAGGCTGAGGGATTTGGGATTGTTTTCGCTGGAAAGGCGGCGGCTAAGAGGGGATCTTATTGAAACATATAAGATGATTAGAGGTTTAGATAGGGTGGATAGTGATAGCCTTTTTCCTCTGATGGAGAAATCCAGCACGAGGGGGCATGGCTTTAAATTGAAGGGGGGTAGTTATAGAACCGATGTCAGGGGTAGGTTCTTTACCCAGAGGGTGGTGAGGGATTGGAATGCCCTGCCAGCATCAGTAGTAAATGCGCCTAGTTTGGGGGCGTTTAAGAGATCCGTAGATAGGTTCATGGACGAAAAGAAATTGGTTTAGGTTGGAGGGTCACAGTTTTTTTTTTTAACTGGTCGGTGCAACATCGTGGGCCGAAGGGCCTGTTCTGCGCTGTAATGTTCTATGTTCTATGTTCTACATAAGCTTCCCTCTTCCTTTTCACAAGACATTCCACCTCTTTCGTGAACCATGGTTCCCTCACTCGGCCATTTCCTCCCTGCCTGACAGGGACATACCTATCAAGGACACCCAGTATTTGTTCCTTGAAAAAGTTCCACTTTTCATTAGTTCCTTTCTCTGACAGTTTCTGTTCCCAACTTATGCCCCCTAATTCTTGCCTAATCGCATCATAATTACCTCTCCCCCAATTGTAAACCTTGCCCTGCCGTACGGCCCTATCCCTCTCCATTGCAATAACAAAAGACACCGAATTGTGGTCACTATCTCCAAATTGCTCTCCCACAACCAAATCTAACACTTGGCCCGGTTCATTTCCCAGTACCAAATCCAATGTGGCCTCACCTCTTGTCGGCCTATCCACATATTGTGTCAGGAAACCCTCCTGCACACACTGCACAAAAACTGCCCCATCCAAACTATTTGACCTACAAAGGTTCCAATCAATATTTGGAAAGTTAAAGTCCCCCATGACAACTACCCTGTGACCCCCACACATATCCATAATCTGCTTAGCAATTTCTTCCTCCACATCTCTATTACTATTTGGGGGCCTATAGTAAACTCCTAACAACGTGACCCTCCATCTCTCCATCCCCTTCCCTCTCTCTCTCTCTCCCTGTCCCTCTCTTTCCCTGTCCCTCTCTCTGTCTCTGCCTCTCTCTTTCTCTGGCCTGTTATCCTGCTCTGTGCACAGGGTTGCCTCTCTCTCTGTCCCTCTCTCTCTGTGTCTCTCTCTCTATCCCCCTCTCCCTGTCTCTGTGTCTCTCTCTATCCCCCTCTCTCTCTCTATCCCTCTCTCTATCCCTCTCTGTGTCTCTGGCCTGTTCTGTACACAGTGCTACCTCTCTCTCTGTCCCTCTCTCTCTGTCTCTGTGTCTCTCTCTATCCCCCTCTCTCTCTCTCTCTATCCCTCTCTCTATCCCTCTGTCTCTGGCCTGTTCTGTACACAGTGATACCTCTCTCTCTCTCTGTCCCCCTCTCTCTCTCTCTATCCCTCTCTCTATCCCTCTCTCTATCCCTCTCTCTATCCCTCTCTGTGTCTCTGGCCTGTTCTGTACACAGTGATACCTCTCTCTCTGTCCCTCTCTCTCTCTCTCCCTCTGTCTCTGGCCTGTTCTGTACACAGTGATACCTCTCTCTCTCTCTCTCTGTCCCCCTCTCTCTCTCTCTCTGTCTATCCCTCTCTCTATCCCTCTGTCTCTGGCCTGTTCTGTACACAGTGATACCTCTCTCTCTCTCTCTGTCCCCCTCTCTCTCTCTCACTCTGTCTATCCCTCTCTCTATCCCTCTGTCTCTGGCCTGTTCTGTACACAGTGATACCTCTCTCTCTCTCTCTGTCCCCCTCTCTCTCTCTCACTCTGTCTATCCCTCTCTCTATCCCTCTGTCTCTGGCCTGTTCTGTACACAGTGATACCTCTCTCTCTCTCTCTGTCCCCCTCTCTCTCTCTCACTCTGTCTATCCCTCTCTCTATCCCTCTGTCTCTGGCCTGTTCTGTACACAGTGATACCTCTCTCTCTCTCTGTCCCCCTCTCTCTCTCTCTATCCCTCTCTCTATCCCTCTCTGTGTCTCTGGCCTGTTCTGTACACAGTGATACCTCTCTCTCTGTCCCTCTGTGTGTGTGTCCCTCTCTCTCTCTGTGTGTGTCTGCCTCTCTCTCTGTCTCTGTGTCTGTGTCTCCAGCCCCGGGGCTCCAGGTGTCTCCAGCCCCCGGACCAGCGCCTCTTACCTGGGGGGGGAGCGGAGCGTCCGGGGCGCTGCAGCCGGACATCAGCGCGGAGCAGCCCGCGGCTGGGAGACTGCAGCAGCGGCACCCCGGGGTGCTGGGGACACCCAAACCCAGCCAGCTGCAGGAGAGAGGGACTGCAGGAGAGAGAGAGAGAAAGTGGGAGAGAGAGAGAGAGGAGGGGAATATGAGAGAGACTGCAGGAGAGAGAGAGAGGGGGAATGTGAGAGAGACTGCAGGAGAGAGAGAGAGGGGGAATGTGAGAGAGACTGCAGGAGAGAGAGAGAGAGGGGGAATGTGAGGAATGTGAGAGAGACTGCAGGAGAGAGAGAGAGAGGAGGGGGAATGTGAGAGAGACTGCAGGAGAGAGAGAGAGGGGGAATGTGAGAGAGACTGCAGGAGAGAGAGAGAGGGGGAATGTGAGAGAGACTGCAGGAGAGAGGGAATGGGGCGAGAGAGAGAGAAGGTGGGGAGAGAGAGAATGTGGGAGAGAGAGAGGGGGGGAATGTGAGAGAGACTGCAGGAGAGAGAGAAGGTGGGAGAAACTGCAGGAGGAGAGAGAGAGAGAATGTGGGAGAGAGAGAGGGGGGAATGTGAGAGAGACTGCAGGAGAGAGAGAGAATGTGGGAGAGAGGGGAGAGAGAGAATGTGGGAGAGAGAGAGAGAGAATGTGGGAGAGAGAGAGGGGGGGAAAGTGAGAGAGTCTGCAGGAGAGAGGGAATGGGGAGAGAGAGAGAGAAGGTGGGAGAAGCTGCAGGAGAGAGAGAGAATGTGGGAGAGAGAGAGAGAGTGAGAGACTGCAGGAGAGAGGGAGAGAGAGAGAGAGAGAGAGAGGGAGAATGTGGGAGAGAGACTGCAGGAGAGAGAGAGAATGTGGGGG
>NW_027594967.1:0-8711 GCF_964213995.1 Mustelus asterias | reverse complement strand
CTGTCTTCTGTGAACAAGCCAGTTCTCCACCCATCTAGCCACCTCCCCCTTTATCCCATGAGATCCAACCTTTTGCACCAACCTGCCATGAGGGACTTTGTCAAACGCTTTACTAAAGTCCATACAGATGACATCCACGACCCTTCCCTCGTCAACCATTGTAGTCACTTCTTCAAAAAACTCCACCAGATTAGTGAGGCATGACCTCTCACAAAACCATGCTGACTATCGTTAATGCGTTTATTCCTTTCTAAATGCGCATACATCCTATCTCCAAGAATCCTCTCCAACAACTTCCCAACCACGGACGTCAAGCTCACCGGCCTATAATTTCCCGGGTTATCCTTCCGACCCTTCTTAAATAACGGGACCACATTAGCTATCCTCCAATCCTGTGGGACCTCACTTGTGAAAAGTTTAACAACACCAGGTTAAAGTCCAACAGGTTTATTTGGTAGCAAAAGCCACACGTGTGGCTTTTGCTACCAAATAAACCTGTTGGACTTTAACCTGGTGTTGTTAAACTTCTTACTGTGTTTACCCCAGTCCAACGCCGGCATCTCCACATCATGACCTCACTTGTGTCCATTGATGAGACAAAAATTTGCGTCAGAGGCCCAGCAATTTCATCTCTCGTCTCCCTGAGCAGCCTTGGATAGATTCCATCAGGTCCTGGGGCTTTGTCAGTCTTTATATTCCCTGAAAAACCTAACACTTCCTCCCTTGTAATGGAGATTTTCGCTAACGGGTCAACACTCCCCTCCGAGACACTCCCAGTCAACACATCCCTCTCCTTTGTGAATACCAACGCAAAGTATTCATTTAGGATCTCCCCTACTTCTTTGGGCTCTCAGCATAATTCCCCACTTTTGTCCCTGAGAGGTCCGATTTTTTCCCTGACAACCCTTTTGTTCCTGACGTATGAATAAAATGCCTTGGGATTCTCCTTAATCCTGTCTGTCAAGGACATTTCTTGACCCCTTTTTGCCCTTCTAATTCCTCATTTGAGTTCTTTCCTACTTTCTTTGTATTCCTCCAGAGCTCCCTACGTTTTTAGCTGCCTGGGGACATTGGTCATTGGGGACTCCATTGTTAAAGGGACGGATAGGAGATTCTGCGGGAATGAGAGAGACTCGCGGTCGGTGTGTTGCCTCCCAGGAGCCAGAGTCCGCGATGTCTCGGATCGTGTTTTCGAAATCCTTAAGAGGGAGGGGGTCCAGCCCCAAGTTGGGGTTCACATAGGCACTCAAGACAGAGGTAGGAAAAGGGATGGGGATGTAAGGCAGAAATTCAGGGAGTTAGGATGGAAGCTTAGTAATTAAAAATGCTTACTAGGAGAAAGATAACATAGAGAGCTGCCTGCAGGCAGCATATTGAACATGCTGTCGATCACAGCATGTTTAATATACTGCCTCAAAGTCCTGACAAAATTAGGGGTCAACCTATCTGCAAAGTATAAAATTGAATGTCCGATGTTGGTGCAGGAGGTTCCCATTTTGAAATGTGACTAAATCAATGTGACACCTTTTATTGAATGAATTAATTTCACAAAAATACCTTTAACCACAAGCAAAACAGTTTAAAAACTGTCAAATTTGGTATCCAATGCAAAGAGTTAACCAAATTCTTGCTGAGTTGTTTTGGCTGTGGAATTATTGTGAGGATCCTAATCTGATTAGATTTGACTTTTTCAATTTCAGAATCATCCCTCCATCCTCTTCAGGAGGATGTTGACATTCTAGGACATGTTGAGATAAAAAGGGAGGAGATATTGGAGGTTTTGAAAAACAATAAGTGGACAAGTCCCCAGGGCAAGATAGGGTCTATCCCAGAGCACAGAGAGAGACGAAGGAAAGAATTGCTGAGGCCGAGGCCAAAATCTTTATATCCTCTTTTACCACGGGTGAGGTACCAGAGGATTGGAGAGTAACTAACATTGTTCTAGAAGGGCAGAAGAGACAATCCAGGAAATTACAGGCCTGTGAGCCTTACATCAGTGATGGGGAAATTATTGAGAAAATTCTTAGGGACTGGATGTACTCACATCTGGAAGATAATAAGCTTATTAGTGATAGGCAGCATGATTTTGTGAAGGGGAGGTCATGTCTCACATAGGTATGTCAAGAACAGAAGGTTGGTTAGGGCAAGTTTAGGGCCAGTTATAGATGGCAGAGGGAAGTTATGTGTGGAACCGGAGGAGATTGGTGAAGCATTGAACCAATATTTCTCTTCGGTGTTCACGCAAGGGGACATGAATATAGCTGAGGAGGACACTGGGTTGCAAGGGAGTAGAATAGACAGTATTACAGTTGATAAGGAGGATGTGCAGGATATTCTGGAGGGTCTGAAAATAGATAAATCCCCTGGTCCGGATGGGATTTATCCAAGGATTCTCTGGGAGGCAAGAGAAGTGATTGCAGAGCCTCTGGCTCTGATCTTCAGGTCGTCGTTGGCCTCTGGTATAGTACCAGAAGATTGGAGGTTAGCGAATGTTGTCCCATTGTTTAAGAAGGGGAACAGAGACTTCCCCGGGAATTATAGACCGGTGAGTCTCACTTCTGTTGTCGGCAAGATGTTGGAAAAAATTATAAGGGATAGGATTTATAGTTATTTGGAGAGTAATGAATTGATAGGTGATAGTCAGCATGGTTTTGTGGCAGGTAGGTCGTGCCTTACTAACCTTATTGAGTTTTTTGAGAAAGTGACCAAGGAGGTGGATGGGGGCAAGGCAGTGGACGTGGTATATATGGATTTTAGTAAGGCGTTTGATAAGGTTCACCATGGTAGGCTTCTGCAGAAAATGCAGATGTATGGGATTGGGGGTGATCTAGGAAATTGGATCAGGAATTGGCTAGCGGATAGGAAACAGAGGGTGGTGGTTGATAGTAAATATTCATCATGGAGTGCGGTTACAAGTGGTGTACCTCAGGGATCTGTTTTGGGGCCACTGCTGTTTGTAATATTTATTAATGATCTGGATGAGGGTATAGTTGGGTGGATTAGCAAATTTGCTGATGACACCAAAGTCGGTGGTGTGGTAGACAGTGAGGAAGGGTCTCGTAGTTTGCAGGAAGACTTAGACAGGTTGCAAAGTTGGGCCGAGAGGTGGCGGATGGAGTTTAATGCGGAGAAGTGTGAGGTAATTCACTTTGGTAGGAATAACAGATGTGTTGAGTATAGGGCTAACGGGAGGACTTTGAATAGTGTGGAGGAGCAGAGGGATCTAGGTGTATGTGTGCATAGATCCCCGAAAGTTGGGAATCAAGTAGATAAGGTTGTTAAGAAGGCATATGGTGTCTTGGCGTTTATTGGTAGGGGGATTGAATTTAGGAGTCGTAGCGTTATGTTGCAACTGTACACAACTCTGGTGCGGCCGCACTTGGAGTACTGTGTGCAGTTCTGGTCCCCACATTACAGGAAGGATGTGGAGGCTTTGGAGAGGGTGCAGAGGAGGTTTACCAGGATGTTGCCTGGTATGGAGGGGAGATCCTATGAGGAGAGGCTGAGGGATTTGGGATTGTTTTCGCTGGAAAGGCGGCGGCTAAGAGGGGATCTTATTGAAACATATAAGATGATTAGAGGTTTAGATAGGGTGGATAGTGATAGCCTTTTTCCTCTGATGGAGAAATCCAGCACGAGGGGGCATGGCTTTAAATTGAGGGGGGGTAGTTATAGAACCGATGTCAGGGGTAGGTTCTTTACCCAGAGGGTGGTGAGGGATTGGAATGCCCTGCCAGCATCAGTAGTAAATGCGCCTAGTTTGGGGGCGTTTAAGAGATCCGTAGATAGGTTCATGGACGAAAAGAAATTGGTTTAGGTTGGAGGGTCACAGTTTTTTTTTTAACTGGTCGGTGCAACATCGTGGGCCGAAGGGCCTGTTCTGCGCTGTAATGTTCTATGTTCTATGTTCTAAACTTGATTGAGTTATTTGAGGAAGTGACAAGAAAAATTGACCACAGTAGGGCAGTGGATGTTGTATACATGGATTTTAGTAAAGCCTTCAATAAGGTTCCTCTTGGCAGGCTGATACAGAAGGTGAAGTCATAGGTATCCAAGGTGAGCTGGTAAGATGGATACAAAACTGTCTTGGGCAAAGAAAGCAGAGAGTGGCAGTGGAAAGATACTTTTCTACCTGGAGATCTGTGATAAGCGGTGTTCCACAAGGATCAGTGCTGGGGCCTCTGTTGTTTGTAATATATATAAATGATTTGGAGGAAAATGTAGGTGATCTAATTAGTAAATTTGCAGATGATACAAAAATAAGGGGAGAAGCGGGTAGTGAGGAAGATTGTCAGAGAATACAGCAGGATATAAATTGGCTGGAGACCTGGGTCGAAAGGTGGCAGTTGGATTTTAACCTGGACAAATGTGAGGTGATGCGATTTGGAAGGTCTACTGCAGAAGCAAAGTATACAGTAAATGGTACACCCCTTAGAAATATTAGTATACGGGGGGATCGAGGCGTGAAGATCCACAGTTCCATGAAGTGGCAACTCAGGTGGACAAGGTGGTCAAGAAGGTGCATGACATGCTGGCCTTCATCGGTTAGGGTGTTGAGTATAGGAATTAGAAAGTCATGTTGCAGCTGTATAAGACCTTGGCCAGGCCATATTTGGAGTATTGTGGACAATTCTAGTCGCCACACTACCGGAAGGATGTTGATGCATTGGAAAGGGTGCAGAAGAGATTTACCAGGATGTTGCCTGCTTTGGAGGATATGGACTATGAAGAAACGTTCATAGAAATCATAGAAATCAAGAAAGGTTGAATAAACTTCAATTGTTTTCATTGGAGCATTGGAGGATGAGGGGGGACCTGATAGAGATTTACAAGATTATGACAGGCGTGGATACTCAGTCTTTTTCCCAGGGTCGAAGGGTCAATTATTCAGGGACAGAGGTTGAGAGTGAGGGGAGGAAGTTTAAAAGAGATATAAGGGGCAAGCTTTTCATATAGAGGGTGGTGAATGCCGGGAACATACTGCCGGAGGAGGTGGTGAAAGCAGATTCCATAACAACGTTTAAGAGGCATTGGAATAGATACATGAATAGGCAGGGAATTGAGGGATATGGACCATGTAGAGGCAAGAAAATATTCAATTAGAGAGGCATCTGTGTCGGCACAGACTCGGGGGGCCGAAGGGCCTGTTCCTGTGCTGGACTGTTCTTTGTTCTTTGTTCTTCGGGCTAGAAGAAACAGACTTGTTATCTCTGGTTTGTTACCCGTGCCACGTGATAGTGAGGAGAGGAATAGGGAGAGAGAGCAGTTGAACACGTGGTTACAGGGATGGTGCAGGAGGGAGGGTTTCAGATACCAGGATCATTGGGGCTCTTTCTGGGGTAGGGTGGGACCTCTACAAACAGGATGGTCTGCATCTGAACCAGAGGGGTACCAATACTTTCGGGGGGGAAATTTGCTAATGCTCTTCGGGAGGGTTTAAACTAATTCAGCAGGGGGGTGGGTATCTGAACTGTAGCTCTGGTGTACAGGAGGTTGAGAGTAGTGAGGTCATGGATGAGGTTTCAGGGTCGCAGGAGTGCACTGGCAGGCAGGAAGGTGGTTTGAGCACCAGGAGCATCCAGAATAAGTTGGGTGAGCTTGCAGCACGGGTTGGTACCTGGGATTTCGATGTTGTGGCCATCTCGGAGACATGGATAGAGCAGGGACAGGAATGGTTGTTGCAGGTTCCAGGGTTTAGATGTTTCAGTAAGTGCAGGAAAGGTGGTAAAAGAGGGAGAGGTGTGGCATTGTTAGTCAAGGACAGTATTACGGTGGCAGAAAGGACGTTTGATGTGGAATCGTCTACTGAGGTAATTTTGGCTGAGGTTAGAAACAGGAAAGGAGAGGTCACCCTGTTGGGAGTTTTTTTATAGACCTCCGAAAAGTTCCAGAGATATAAAGGAAAGGATTGCTGAGATGATTCTGGATAGGAGTGAAAGTAACAGGGTAGTTGCTATGGGGGACTTTAACTTTACAAATATTGAGAGGAAAAGCTATAGTTCGAGTGCTTTAGAGGGGTCAGTTTTTGTCCAATGCGTGCAGGAAGGTTTCCTGACGCAGTATGTAGATAGACCAACAAGAGGCGAGGCCACATTGGATTTGGTACTGGGTAATGAACCAGACTGGGTGTTAGATTTGGAGGTAGGTGAGCACTTTGGTGACAGTGACCACAATTCGATTACGTTTACCTGAGCAATGGAAAGGAATAGGTTTATAGCAAAGGGCAAGAGTTATCGCTGGGGGAAAGGAAATTATGATGCGATTAGGCGAGATTTAGCTGGTATTGGTTGGGGAAGGAAACTGCAGGGGATGGGCACAATTGGAATGTGGAGCTTGTTCAAGGAACAGCTACTACGCGTCCTTGATAAATATGTACCTGTCAGGCAGGGAGGAAACAGTCGTGTGAGGGTATCGTGGTTTACTGAGGAGGTTGAATCTCTTGTGAAGAGGAAGAAGGAGACTTATGTGAAGTTGAGACATGAAGGCTCAGTTAGGGCACTTGAGAATTACAAGTTAACGAGGAAGGACCGAAAGAACGAATTAAGAAGAGCCAGGAGGGGACATGAGGAGTCTTTGGCAGGTAGGATCAAGGAAAACCCTCAAGCTTTCGATAGGTACATCAGGAGTAAAAGAATGACTAGGGTAAGGTTAGGGCCAGTCAAGGACAGGAGTGGGAAGTTGTGCGTGGAGTCTGAAGAGATAGGAGAGACACTAAATGAATATTTTTCGTCGGTATTCACACAGGAGAGGGACAGTGTTGTCGAGGGGAGTACTGAGATGCAGGCTGTTGGACTGGATAGGATTGATGTTCATAAGGAGGAGGTGTTAGCAAATCTGGAAAGGGTAAAAATTGATAAGTCCCCTGGGCCGGATGGGATTTATCCTATGATTCTCTGGGAGGCTAGAGAGGAGATTGCAGAGCCTTTGGCTTTGATCTTTGTGTCGTCATTGTCTACAGGAATAGTGCCAGAAGACATGAGGATAGCAAATGTTGTCCCCTTGTTCAAGATGGGGAGTAGGGACAACCCTGGTAATTATAGAGCGGTGAGCCTTACTTCTGTTGTTGGCAAAGTTTTGGAAAGGTTGATAAGAGATAGGATTTATAATCATCGAGAAAGGAATAATTTGATTAGGGGATAGTCAGCATGGTTTTGCAAAGGGTAGGTCGTGCCTCACTAACCTTATTGAGTTCTTTCAGAAGATGACCAAAGAGGTGGATGAGGGTAAAGCAGTTGATGTGGTGTATATGGATTTCAGCAAAGCGTTTGATAAGGTTCCCCATGGTAAGCTATTGAAGAAAATACGAAGGCATGGGATTGACGGGGGGTTTAGTGGTTTGGATCAGGAATTGGCTCGCTGTAAGACAGCAGAGGGTGGTGGTTGATGGGAAATGTTCATCCTGGAGTTCAGTTACTAGTGGTGTACCGCAAGGATCTGTTTTGGAGCCACTGCTGTTTGTCATTTTTAGTAATGACCTGGATGAGGGCGCAGAAGGATGGTTTAGTAAATTTGCAGATGACACTAAAGTCTGTGGAGTTGAAGACAGTGTGGAGGGAAGCGGCTGGTGACAGAGGGACATAGATAAGCTGCTGAGCTGGGCTGAGAGGTGGCAAATGGAGTTTAATGCGGAAAAGTGTGAGGTGATTCACTTTGGAAGGAGTAACAGGAATACAGAGTACTGGGCTCATGGTAAGATACTTGGTAGTGTGGATGAACAGAGGGATCTGGGTGTCCATGTGCATAGATCCCTGAAAGTTGGCACCCAGGTTGATAGGGTTGTTAAGGTGGAAGGTGTGTTCGCTTTTATTGGAAGAGGGATTGAGTTTCGGAGCCAGGAGGTCATGTTGCAGCTGCACAAAACTCTGGTGCGGACGCATTTGGAGTATTGCGTACAGTTCTGGTCGCCGCATTATAGGAAAGATGTGGAAGTGTTGGAAAGGGTGCAGAGGAGATTTCCCAGGATGTTGCCTGGTATGGTGGGAAAATCGTATGAGGAAAGGCTGAGGGGCTTGAGGTTGTTTTCATTAGAGAGATGAAGGTTAAGAGGTGACTTACTAGAGGCTTACAAGATGATCAGAGGATTAGATAGGGTGGATAGTGAGAGCCTTTTTCCTTGGATGGTTACGGCTAACATGAGGGGACATAGCTGTAAATTGAGGGGTGAGAGATATAGGACAGACGTTAGAGGTCGGTTCTTCATTCAGAGAGTAGGAAGAACGTGGAATGCCCTGCCTGCAACAGTAGTGGACTCGTCAACATTAAGAGCATTCAAATGGTTATTGGATAAACACATGGATGATATTGGAATAGTGTAGATTAGAGGGGCTTTAGATTGGTTCCACTGGTCGGCACAACATCGAGGGCCGAAGGGCCTGTACTGCGCTGTAATGTTCTATGCTCTATGCTCTCGCACCTCAACATGCCCCTTTCCCTCTCCCCCCCACAACCCCTTTTCCCTCTCCCCCCCACACCTCCTTTCCCTCTCCCCCCACACTACCTTTCCCTCTCACCCCCCACACCCCCCCTCCCCTCCACACACCCCCCTTTGCCTCTCCCCCCCACACCCCCCTTTCCCTCTCACCCACAAACACCCCTTTCCCTCTCACCCCCAACGACCCCCCTTTCCCTCTCCCCCCCACACCCCCCATTCCCTCTCCCCTCAACACCCCCCCTTTCCCTCTCCCCCCACACCCTCCTTTCCCTCTCCCCCC
>NW_027594966.1:0-8744 GCF_964213995.1 Mustelus asterias | reverse complement strand
CTGAGCTGTTGAATATTTCCCTCCCGCTCCACGTCTCCTCACCGCTCTGTCACAGGGCCAGACAAGTCTGTATCACTCCAGATATTGTCGCGGCCAAGCTCCCTCCACGGTCACTGTAGGGGCCTTTCGACCCACTGTGTCCCTGATTACCTCCTCCCCCTAACCCCCGCACATTCTCCCCGACTCATACAGTCATCGAGGCCGTGCTCCCTGTTTTATTACAGATTTTATTTTGTACTATTGTCACATGTATTAACATACAGTGAAAAGTATTGTTTCTGGCGCGCTATACAAAGCATACCGTTCATAGAGAAGGAAAGGGAGAGGGTGCAGAATGTAGCGTTACAGTCACAGCTAGGGTGTAGAGAAAGATCAACTTCATGTGAGGTAGGTCCATTCAAAAGTCTGACAGCAGCAGCAGGGAAGAAGCTACGACTCTCACCAACTTTTACAGATGCCCCATAGAAAGCATTCTTTCTGGTTGTATCACAGCTTGGTCTGGGGCTCCTGCTCTGCCCAAGACCGCAAGGAACTACAAAAGGGGTCGTGAATGTAGCCCAATCCATCACGCAAACCCAGCCTCCCATCCATTGACTCTGTCTACACTTCCCTCTGCCTCGGGGAAAAGCAGTCAGTATAATTAAGGACCCCCCCACGCACCCCGGACATTCTCTCTTCCACCTTCTTCCGTCGGGGAAAAAGATACAAAAGTCTGAGGTCACGTACCGACCGACTCAAGAACAGCTTCTTCCCTGCTGCTGCTGTCAGACTTTTGAATGGACCGACCTCGCATTAAGTTGATCTTTCTCTACACCCTAGCTGTGACTGTAACACTACATTCTGCACCCTCTCCTTTCCTTCTCTCTGAACGGTATGCTTTGTCTGTATCGCGCACAAGGAACAATACTTTTCCCCGCATCCCAATACATGTGACAATAATAAATCAAATCAAACCATTCCCGACTCCTCAGATTCTGAATCAGTCCATGTTCAAATGCAGCAAGATCTGGACAATATCCAGGCTTGGGCTGACAAGTGGCAGTAACATTCACCCCACACAAATGCCAGGCAATGACCATCACCAATAAGAGACACTCTAACCACCGCCCCTTGACACTCACTGGTGTTCCCATCACTGAATCCCCCACTGTCAACATCCTTGGGGTTCCCATTGACCAGAAACTCAACTGGACTCACCACATAAACACAGTGGCTACAAGAGCAGGTCAGAGGCTGGGAATCCTGCGGCGAGTAACTCACCTCCCGACTCCCCAAAGCCTGTCCACCATCGACAAGGACACAAGTCAGGAGTGTGATGGAATACTCTCCACTCGCCTGGATGGGTGCAGCTCCCAACAACACTCAAGAAGCTCGACACCATCCAGGACAAAGCAGTCCGCTTGATTGGCACCACATCCACAAACATCCAGTCCCTCCACCACCCACGCTCAGTAGCAGCAGTGTGTACCGTCTACAAGATGCAGCAACTCACCAAAGATCCTCAGACAGCACCTTCCAAACCCACCACCACTTCCATCTGGAAGGACAAGGCCAGCAGATACCTGGGGAACACCACCACCTGCAAATTCCCCTCCAAACCACTCGCCATCCTGACTTGGAAATATATCGGCCGTTCCTTCGCAGTCGCTGGGTCAAAATCCTGGAATTCCCTCCTCCCCAAACCACAGAACATGGACTGCAGCGATTCAAGAAGGCAGCTCACCACCAACCTCTCAAGGGGCAACTAGGGATGGGCAATAAATGCTGGACCCGGCCAGTGACGCCCATGTCCCATGTGGCCTTGGAGAGGGAGCAGCAGTGACCCCCTGGTACATCCCCACTGGGGCTCCCACACCCTCTTGAGAACAAAGAAAGGTACAGCACAGGAACCAGGCCCTTTGGCCCTCCAAACCCATGCCCTTCCTCAGGCCGTCTCCCTCTATTCCCTCCCTATTCAGGTACCCATCCAGGTGCCCCTTAAATGTGCCTGCTTCCACCACCTCCTCTGGCAGTGCGTTCCAGGCACCCACCGCTCTCTGCGTGAAAAACTTCCCCCCGCACATCTCCCTTCCACTTTCCCCCCCTCTCACCTTGAACCTGTGCCCCCCTTGTCATTGACTCTTCCACCCTGGGGGAAAAAGCCTCTGACTCTCCACCCTGTCTCTGCCTCTCATCATTTTGTAGACCAGGTCTCCCTTCAGCCTCCGTCTTTCCAGCGAAAACAATCCTAGTTTATTCAACCTCTCCTCATAGCCAACACCCTCGAGACCAGGCAACATCCTGGTGAACCTCCTTTGCACTCTCTCCAAAGCTTCAATGACCTTCTGGTAGGTGCGGTGACCAGAACTGCACGCAAGGTTTTATATAGCTGCAACATAATTACCCAACTCTTGTGCTCAATGTCCCGGCTGATGAAGGCAAGCGTGTCATACGCCTTCTCAATCGCCTTGGCCACCTGTGTTGCCACTTTTAGGGAACGGTGGACCTGTCGCCCAGATCCCTCTGCTTGTTAATGTTCCAAAGGGTTCTCCCATTTACAGTATAAATTTATAATTGGACTCTTGATTTCATATCGCCTCTGTGTTTTTTCCCTGTTTGCTCATGGGATGTGGGTGTCTCCGGCTGGACCATTGCCCATCCCTCGTTGCCCCTGGAGAGGGTGGTGGGCGAGCTGCCATCTTGAACCCCCAGCAGTCCCCGTGTGTGGTGTAGGTACGCCCACGGCGCTGTTAGGGAGGGAGTTCCGGGACCCCAGCCATAGTGAAGGAACGGCCGATATATTTCCAAGTCGGGGATGGTGAGTGACTTGGAGAGGGGGGGGGAAACCTCCAGGTGGTGGGTGTTCCCCAGGTATCTGCTGCACTCCCCTTCCCCTTCTGGATGGTAGAGGTGGTGGGTTCGGAAGGTGCTGTTGGTGAGTCGCTGCGGTGCATCTTGTAGAGGGTACACACGGCTGCCGCTGTGCGTGGGTGGTGGAGGCAGTGAGTGTTTGTGGTTAGCGTGTCGATCGAGTGGGGGGTGGGGGGGGCTGCTTTGTCCTGCATGGTGTCGAGTTTCTCCAGTGTTGTCGGGAGCCGCACTCATCCAGGCGAGTGGGAACTATTCCATCACTCTCCTGACTTGTGTCCTTGTAGATGGTGGACAGGCTTTGGGGGGAGTCAGGAGGCGAGTTACTCTCCGCTGGGTTCCCAGCCTCTGATCTGCTCTGGGAGCCACTGTGTTTATATGGCTGGGTCCCAGTTCTGGTCAATGGTGACCCCCAGGATGTTGATCGTGGGGGAGGGGAAAGATTCATCGATGGTAATGCCATTGAATATTAAGGGGGAGATGGTTAGATCCTCTCTTGGTTGGAGACGCCTCTACTTTCTCCAGAAGACTAAGGAAATTTGGCGTGTCAGCTACGACTCTCACCAACTTTTACAGATGCCCCATAGAAAGCATTCTTTCTGGTTGTATCACAGCTTGGTCTGGGGCTCCTGCTCTGCCCAAGACCGCAAGGAGCTACAAAAGGGTCGTGAATGTAGCCCAATCCATCACGCAAACCAGCCTCCCATCCATTGACTCTGTCTACACTTCCCGCTGCCTCGGGGAAAAGCAGCCAGCATAATTAAGGACCCCCCCCACGCACCCCAGACATTCTCTCTTCCACGTTCTTCCATCGGGAAAAAGATACAAAAGTCCGAGGTCACGTACCGACCGACTCAAGAACAGCTTCTTCCCTGCTGCTGCTGTCAGACTTTTGAATGGACCAACCTCACACTAAGTTGATCTTTCTCTACACCCTAGCTGTGACTGTAACACTACATTCTGCACCCTCTCTTTTCCTTCTCTATGAACGGTATGCTTTGTCAGTATAGCGCGCAAGAAACAATACTTTTCACTGTATGTTAATACATGTGCCAATAATAAATCAAATCAAAATCAAAGGCACAGTGACTATCCTCACTGCTCACCGCTGCCTTGTTTCCTGCCATTCAGCCAACTTGGTATCTGTGTTGCTGCTGTCCCTGTAAATCCATGAGCTCCAACTTTTCACCCAAGTCTGTTGTGTGGCACTGTATCGAATGCCTCTGCGAGTCCATGTACACCGCATCCACCGCATTACCCTCATCAACCCTCTCTGTTAGCTCCTCAAAAGACTCACCCAAATGAGTTCAATACAAGTTGCCCATTACCAATCCATGCTGGCTTTCCTTAACGAACGCTTCACTCTCTAATCCTCGCCACAGACACCCCAGCAATGGTTTCTCTTCCTGCCCCTGTACCGTGGGGACGCCCTCCCTGACCCGAGGATCTATCCGCCTCCCCTCCACCTATCTCTCACCTGCACGCTGACCCTCATCTACAACATCCGAAGGGACCGAGTTAGTTTTCACACGGAACCAAAGAAAGGTTACGGCACAGAAGGAGGCCCCATTCGGCCCATCTTGCCCGTGCCATCCCGAGGACAGGTGCCCTTTCTAATCCCACCTTCCTGCACCTGGCCCATAGCTCTGTAGCTTACAGCACTTAAGGGGCAGATCCAGGTACTTTTTAGAAGAGTTTAGGGTCTCTGCCTCCACCACCCTCTGCGTAAACACGTTCTTCCCCCTGCCCCCTCAGCAGGCACCCCCTCTTACTGAATATCGGGCACATTGTCAATGCTAATTGCATTGTTAATACATAGAAATCATAGAAACCCTACAGTGCAGAAGGAGGCCATTCGGCCCATCGAGTCTGCACCGACCACAATCCCACCCAGGCCCTACCCCCACATATTTACCCATTAATCCCACTAACCAACGCATCTCAGGACTCTAAGGGGCAATTTTTAACCTGGCCAATCAACCTAACCCGCACATCTTTGGACTGTGGGAGGAAACCGGAGCACCCGGAGGAAACCCACGCAGACACGAGGAGAATGTGCAAACTCCACACAGACAGTGACCCGAGCCGGGAATTGAACCTGGGACCCTGGAGCTGTGAAGCAGCAGTGCTAACCACTGTGCTACCGTGCCGCCCTTGTGACAATAATAAATCAAATCAAACATTAAGTTGATCTTTCTCTACACCCTAGCTGTGACTGTAACACTACATTCTGCACCCTCTCCTTTCCTTCTCTATGAACGGTATGCATTGTCTGTACAGCGCGCAGGAAACCATACTTTTCACTGTATGTTAATACGTGTAACAATAATGAATCAAATCAAAGTCAGTGCAGACTTGATGGGCTGAGTGGCCTCCTTCTGTACTGTAGGGATGCTATACTGGGATCTTGCTGTGTACCCAATTTCCCACTCAAAGTGGGAAGGGGAACCAAATGTCCCCCCTAGAGACAGGAGTGGGACCATTTGCATCACTTTACCTCCCTTTCCTGAGGGAGTTGGGGGGAGGGGGTGAGAATAGAAATGGTAATTCCAATCAGGCAGGCGCGCTGGCCGCCTATGTAGGGGCAGATTTGACGTCACCGGGGGGAGGGGTCGTGGTCCGCCGCCATCTTGGCAAAGGCCCAGTGGAGGCCGCCATCTTGTACGGCCACGTCATGCGGCCTAGCTCGGCCAGGCTTTTAACGGGGTTCGTCGTCGTCGCCGCCGCCTCTTCCCCCACTCTGGCCGCCGCCGCCGCCGCCTCGGCCACAAGCCCCGGCACCGGGCCGAATCCCCACCGCCCCGCCAAGCGGGTCCGCCCCGTCACTCACCCGTGTCGCCGATAATGATGTACTTGAAGAGATAGGCGTACGACATGGCGGCCTCGTCACTCGCTCGCACGGCGGGGCCGGAGAAGGAGCGGCTTCTCCCTGTCCCCTCCCCCCCTCAGCGGCCATCTCCCCTCCCTCCCTCCACCCGCCGGCCGTCCCGCCCCCCGCCCCACCACCCATTGGTCCGCCCTCCCGTCACTCAGAGCTTCCTACCCTCCCATTGGTCCCACGTGCCTGTCTCAGCGGCTCCTAACCTCTCATTGGCCGGCTGGGCCGTCACTCAAACACTCCCGAACGCCCAATGGTCAGATTCCATCACCCGCCTCCGGTCGGCAGTCCCGCCCCCATCCCCACCTCCCATTGGTCCGTCTACCCGTCACTCAGCACGTCCTAACCTCTGATTGGTCCGCCGAGCCGTCACTCACATCTTCCTGAACGCCCATTGGTCAGCTTTCCTCACCCGCCTCCCGTCGGCGATCCAGCCCCCCCCCATTCCCACCACCCATTGGTCTGTGTACACGTCACTCAAAGCCTACTTGCCTCTCATTGGTCGGCCGAGCCGTCACTCACACTTTCCTGAACGCCCATTGGCGAACTTCCCACACCCGTCTCAGCCCGCTGGCAATCCCGCCCCCCATCCCCAGCTCCCATTGGTCGGGTTACCCGTCACTCAGAACTTTGTCCCCTCCCATTGGTGCGTCCACCCGTCACTCAGCGTCGCCTACCCTCTGATTGGCCGGCCGAGCCGTCACTCAAACACTCCCGAAAGCCCATTGGTGAAGTTCCCTCACCCGCCTCCTGTCGGCAATCCCGCCCCCCATTCCCACCTCCCATTGGTCCGGCTGCCCGTCACTCGGAGCCTCCTCACCTCCCATTGGCCAGCTGAGCCGTCACTCCTCACCCGCCTGCCTCCGGCGATCCCGCCCCCCGTCCCCACCTCCCATTGGTCGGTCTACCCGTCACTCCTCACCTCCTCCTAAACGCCCATTGGTCTGTCTTGCCGTCACTCACACCTTCCTGAACGCCCATTGGTGAGGTTCCCTCACCCGCCTCCCGCCTGCTGGCAATCCCGCCCCATCCCCACCTCCCATTGGTCTGTCTACATGTCACTCAGGGCCTCCTGGTCGCTCATTGGTCGACCGAGCCCTCACTCAAACCTTTCCGAACGCCCATTGGTGGCCGTCGCACGCCCATCAATACCAATGGGCGGGTTTCCGTGCAGCCAGGTGTGCTGATTGGTCGAACGCCTCCCTTTTACCCGCCCCCAGCTCAAACGCCGATTGGTGCAGCCCGACGTCGCTCAGAGCATCCTGACCTCCCATTGGCGGCGGGTCGCGTCAATCAAAGCAGGCGGGACCCGCTCATTGCAGAATGACACGGGAGGGGGCGGGACATTGGGCTGCTTCTCGGAGGGGGGGGAGGAGGAGGAACAGCCCAGGGGGCGCCGATTGGTCCCCCGCAACCGCCCCGCCCCCCCAACACCAACAGGACCCTCTCTCATTGGCAGCGCCGGCCGTCGCTCAAAGTAAAAGGTGGGAGTCGATTGGTTGGAGGACAATAGGGGGCGGGTGCGATGGAAGTGCGGGGTTCCTATTGGATAAGACCCACATCCGTCCGGAGGGGAGGGGGGAGACGGCGGCCCGATTGGTGGAGGCTCACGCCACACAGCGCCGGGGTGGGACCGCCCACCACCTCCGCGTCACCGCAGCTGCCCCCGCCCCGCCCCCCTCCCTCCTGACGTCACCTCCGGGTCCAGGCCGGGCGCCATCTTGTTGCGGGGCGGAGAGAGAGAGAGAGAGAGGGAGGGGGGAGATCGGGGATTCCTGGCGCCGGCAAAAGCTTCCCCCTCCATCGCTTCAGAAACAAAAGGCGCATCGGCTGCGACCGGGAGTCCACAGAGAGACAGCGAGAGAGAGAGGTGTTGGTTTTTCTTCCCCACACACACACACACAGAGGAGAGGGTACTTCCGGTGACATCACCTCAGTGGACGTCACTTCCTGACAACCGCCCCCTCGCCGCCATCTTTGATGCTGGCAAGAGGGGGAAAAGATGGAGGTGAGAGAGAGACAGAGAGAGGGGGTGGAATCAGCACCAAATCCCCCCCCCCCCCCCCGGGCCAGGAGGAGGGGACCCCCATCCACCCCCCCCCCCCCTAAAATAAACCACACACTGTGGGGGAGGGGGTTCAGAGTGAACCAGGGCCCTGGGGGGGGGGGGGGGGGGGGGGTCTGAGAGTCCCAGCAGCAGGAAGCAGAGCCTGTGTCCCTGCTGCAAACCCCTGAGACAGATGGAGGAGGGAGCAGGGGGGGGGGGGCTGATTGGGAAATGTTCCCAATTCTGTAAACCCCTATTGACTGTGGGATATGGGGAGGGGAGGGAAGACATGGGGGAAGAGAGGGGGAAGAGAGGGGGAGATATGAGGGACAGGGAGGTGTGGGGGGACAGGGGAGGGTGAAGGGAGATGCGTGGGGGGGTGGAGATGGGGGGGGTGGAGTTGGGGGGGGGGGTGGAGATGTGGGGGGTGGAGTTGGGGGGGGGTGGAGATGGGGGTGGAGTTGGGGGGGGGTGGAGATGTGGGGGGGGGGTGGAGATGTGGGGGGGGGGTGGAGATGTGGGGGGGGGTGGAGATGTGGGGGGGGGGTGGAGATGTGGGGGGGGGTGGAGATGTGGGGGGGGGTGGAGATGTGGGGGGGGGTGGAGGTGGGGGGGGGGTGGAGGTGGGGGGGGGGGTGGAGGTGGGGGGGGGGGTGGAGGTGGGGGGGGGGGGTGGAGGTGGGGGGGGGGGTGGAGGTGGGGGGGGGGTGGAGGTGGGGGGGGGGGGGGGTGGAGGTGGGGGGGGGGTGGAGATGGGGGGGGAGGGGATGGGGGAGATGGGGGGGGAGGGGATGGGGAGATGCGGGGGGGAGGGGGGAGATGCGGGGGGGAGGGGGGAGATGCGGGGGGGGGGGAGGGGGGAGATGCGGGGGGGAGGGGAGGGGGGAGATGCGGGGGTGGAGGGGAGGGGGGAGATGCGGGGGTGGAGGGGAGGGGGGAGATGCGGGGGGTGGAGGGGAGGGGGGAGATGCG
>NW_027594965.1:0-8765 GCF_964213995.1 Mustelus asterias | reverse complement strand
ACCCCCCCCCAGCTAACCTGCTCCCCATGTTCCCGCAACATCCCGGCGAACCCCCTCCCCATGTTCCCCTAACCCTCCCCCCAGCTAACCCCCTCCCATGTTCCCCCAACCCCCCCAGCTAACCCCCTCCCCGTGTTCCCCCAACCCCCCCAGCTAACCTGCTCCCCCAACACCCCCGGCAAACCCCCCCCCCCCCCCCCGGCTAACCCCCTCCCCATGTTCCCCCAACAACCCCCCCCAACCCCCCAGCTAACCCCTCCCCACCTTCCCCCAACATCTCCCCCCCCCTCATGTTCCCCCAACCGCCCCCCCCCCCCACCCCGGCTAACCCCCCTTCCCATGTTCCCCAACCTCCCCCCGCCCCCCCCCTCCCGCCCCGGCTAACTCCCTTCCCACGTTCCCCCAACCCCGCCTGACATCTCCCCCCTGCCTGTCGCTGATAGGAGGCAGTTCCAGCGAACACCCCAGACTGCCCACTCCAGCGTTTATTATCCAGAAACATTGTCCAGAGGAAGAATTTGCATTTGTATGGCTCCTTTCACCATCTCAGGTCATTCCAAAGAGTAGTACAGCCAATGAAATACATGTGGAGAGTGGTCTTTCCTGGAATGTAGGAAAAGCAGCAGCCAATTGGTGCACAGTAAGATCCCATGCAACACATTTTCATTCTCAGACTGGGGAGGTGTGGGGCAATGTCAGTATTTCTTGTCCAGGCTGAGAGATCCCCTTCCTCTGAAGCTGCTGCTCACTGCTCGGTGTGGGGGCTTGACTTGATCACTTCAGAAGGCAGTTAAACACCAACAGTGTTGGTGTGGGACTGGAGTCACATATAGGCCAGATTTCCTTTCCTGAAGATTATTAGTAAATGTGTGGGGTTGTGGGGATAGGGCCTGGGTGGGATTGTGGTTGGTGCAGACTCGATGGGCTGAATGGCCTCCTTCTGCACTGTAGGGATTCTCTGATTCTACATTTGATTGATCTGTTAGAGGTTTTTGAAGATGTTATTGGTCGGATGGATGATCGGGAACCAGTGGATGTGAAGTATTTGGATTTTCAAAAAGCATCGATTAAGGTGCCACTGGAGGTTATTCCACAAAATTAGGATGCAGGATTGGGAGTGATCGATCAGCAGGGATTGAGGATTGTTCCTGGACTGAAGACTGAGGCTAAATAAAAACACTCAGCAGGTCTGACAGCATCTGTGGAGAAATGTTTCAGCTCAAAGACTGTTTGTCTGAAAGGTCACTGATCTGGAACATGGGGCTAGATTTTCAGTCAGGGGTTCGGAATTGGGTCCATTTCAGGGTCACGACCCCACAGTGCATTAGAGACACGTCCAACTCAATGCTCCAATCATAGACTAGGGAGCAGGCTCACCATCCAATCAAGGATGCTGGGTGGGCTGGAGGACCAATAGGAAAGGCTCTAGAATTCTGAGTGACAGCCCCACAGGGCATGGTGGGAGTTGCCAATTGGAAGGTGGTCACAGCAAAGGACAAGTTTATTTTATAAAGCATGATTCTGGAGGAGAGAAACCTTCCAAGGGGTGCAGAGTGGCCCGGCAGCCATTATGGGTTGGGGGTGTTGGGGGGGGCGGGGGGGGCGTTACTCACTCACGTGATCCAACATCCCTCTCTCCCCCCCACCCCCCCAAATCATGGGGCCCAGGCCAACCTGAACTGCTGACATTTCAGGCGTGGGCCAGGTTCACTAATCACCAATAATTGGTCTAATGGGCAGCCGATCCATCCCCAACCGCCATCTTTCAAAATGGCTGGAGGTTGAAACATAGAATCCCTAGAGTACAGAAGGAGGCCATTTGGCCCATCGAGTCTGCACCGACAACAATCCAACCCCAAGGCCTTTCCCCACAACCCCACACATTTACCCACTAATCCCTCTAACCTCCACATCCCAGGACACTAAAGGGCAAGTTAGCATGGCCAATCAACCTAACCTGCACATCTTTGGACTGTGGAGGAAACCGGAGCACCCGGAGAAAACCCACGC
The DNA here is from genome assembly GCF_964213995.1 of Mustelus asterias. Classification (NCBI taxonomy): domain Eukaryota; kingdom Metazoa; phylum Chordata; class Chondrichthyes; order Carcharhiniformes; family Triakidae; genus Mustelus; species Mustelus asterias. The sequence goes on along the minus strand of NW_027594965.1, from coordinate 6,755 downwards.
AGACATGGGGAGAATGTGCAGACTCCACACAGACAGTGACCCAAGCCGGGAATCGAACCTATGTCCCTGGCACTGTGAGGCAGCAGTGCTAACCACTATGCCACCGTGCTGCCCCTTGGGAGGGTGTAGGGAATCAGCATGGAGGTTGATGGTACTATTATCCACCCACTTTTAATCCTGAACTCTTAAAAAGCCAGTCCATCAACTCTCTATCTCTCTCTCCCCACAGATGCTGCCAGACCAGCTTACTATTCCCAATATTCTGAAAAGCCAAATCTTTCTTTAAATGGTGAGAGATGGGGGATGATTGCATTCAGTGGGATCTGGGTGTGAATGCTGCAATCACGCTGTGATAGACTGCTTGCTTTAACATTGCAATTCAGAACAGCTGTCACCAAATGGGGAATGATTCGGGATTTACACAAACGTCACTGGGTGTTGGGGGGAACCAAGAGGAATCTGTGCCTTTGTGCTGTAAACCTGGATTACGGAAGAGACTGACTCCAGATTCATTGTGTGAACAGTGAGGTTCACATTGGCTATCGGGAAGGCCAATGGTATGTTAGGTTTTGTTACAAAGGGATTGGAGTTTAATGTCTGAACCTTGATATAAACACAGTTGGGTTAATGTGGACAGTTTGGCCTCCTCACCTCCGGATGGACATACTTGGTGCTGAGGGAAGGGATCCGGGAATCATTGACTAGACTGATTCCGAGGATTGTCCAATGAGGAGAGATGAGTAACCGAGGCCCATGTTCCCTGGCGTTTAGCAGAATGAGACCAGTACAACATATAAAATTCTTCAGCAGTTGACATGCTCGGTGATCTCCTTGCCCAGGAATCTAGATCATGGACAGCACAGTGGCAGAGTGGTTAGCACTGCTGCCTCACAGCACCAAGGACCTGGGTTCGATTCCGGCCTCGGGTCACTGTGTGAAGTTTGCACATTTTCCCCGTGTCTGCGTGGGTTTCCTCCGGGTGCTCCGGTTTCCTCCCACAGTCCAAAGATGTGCAGGTTAGGTTGAGTGGCCATGCTAAATTGCCCCTAGTGTCAGGGGGATTATGAGGGTAAATATCTGGGGATGGGACCTAGGTGGGATTGTCAGTGCAGGCTTGATGGACCAAATGGCCTCCTTCTACATTGTAGGGATTCTATGAGGGCTACAGGGGTGGCACAGTGGTTAGCACTGCTGCCTCACAGCGCCAGGGACCCGGGTTCAATTCCAGCCTTGGGTCACTCTGTGTGGAGTTTACACTTTCTCCCCATGTCTGTGTGGGTTTCCTCCGGTTTCCTCCCAAAGTCCGAAAGTCGTGCTGGTTAGGTGCCATGGTAAATTCTCCCTCAGTGTACCCGAACAGGCGGCAGAGTTTAAAGTTTAGTTTATTTATTAGTGTCCCAAGTAGGCTTACATTCACACTGAAATGAAGTTACTGTGAAAATCCCCTAGATGCCACACTCCGGCATCTGTTCGGGTAAGACATTCTGTCAGAGAGTTGGTTTGATGGGCGGAACGGCCTCCTTCTGGACTTCCAGGATTCTATTCTATTCTGTTTAGATCCTTAACTTTAGAAATAGAGGCTTGAGGTACAGAAGCAATAGAGTTAGGGTAAACATTTCTAAAATGCTACAAGTCAGCGCAAGCATCATGGTCAATTCTGGGCGCTGAACTTCAGGAAAGAATTGGGAAGAATTCCGAGGGGATTTACCAGGAAAGCTTTAGTTAGCCAGTGGAACTGGAGGGGGTTAGGATTGTTCTCCTTCAAGCAAAGCTGAAGAGAAAATTTAATAAGGTTAGAGAGTAAATAAGGAGGAAGTGTTTGCACTGACAGGAGGGTCAGGAACCAGCGGACACAGACTGAAGGCAAGTGGGGACAGATGTTTAGGTGGTGAATTGTTGATATCTGGACTCAGAGTCATCGAGTCATAGAGGTTTGCAGCATGGAAACAGGCCCTTCGGCCCAACGTGTCCATGCTGCCCAGTTTTTATCATTAAAGTAGTCCCAATTGCCCGTATTTGGCCCATATCCCTCTATACCCATCTTACCCATGTAACTGTCTAAATGCTTTTGACAAGACAAAATTGTACCCGCCTCTACTACTACCTCTGGCAGCTTGTTCCAGACACTCACCACCCTCTGTGTGAAAAAAGTGTCCCTCTGGACCCTTTTGTATCTCTCCCCTCTCACCTTAAACCTATGTCCTTTAGTTTTAGACTCCCCTACCTTTGGGAAAAGATATTGACTATCTAGCTGATCTGTGCCCCTCATTATTTTATAGACCTCGATAAGATCACCTCTAAGTCTCCTACGCTCCAGGGAAAAAAGTCCCAGTCTATCCAGCCTTTCCTGATAACTCAAACCATCAGGTCCTGGTAGCATCCTCGTAAATCTTTTCTGCACTCTTTCTAGTTTAATAACATTTAATAATAATGGACTGCACTGCCGAAAAGGGGAAGCAGATTCAATCGGAACTTTCAAAAGGAAATTGGCTAAATACCTGGAGAGGAAATAGTTGCAGGGCTATGAGGTTAAGCAGGGGAATGGGACTCATTGATTAATTCTCACAAAGCAGATCTTGCTGCGTTATAACGTTCTTTGATTCTATGAAGTTTGGATCTCACATAGCCTTTACCTTCTCTCACTGCAGGTGAATACTGACACACCGACGGTGTTACCTGATCCACAATGGCTGCATGGGCGCTCACATCCCAATTGATGCTGGTTTGGTTAACCATTGGCTTGAGCAGAATGAGCGATGCTGTAACGTTCACATACTCGGGAGGTGTCTGTACCACAACCTGCATCAAAGAGGAGCTGGAGTTTTACTGGTGCTACAAGCGGGGAGGTGATCTCTCGCTCTGGGATTACTGCTCCCCCATATCGCAGGTGGATTACATGGGCAGTTACTGTTCCAATGACTGCGTCGAAGGCCTTCTCTATGGTCATTGGTGCAACTTAGAGAAGGGTGGCTGGTCTTTCTGTAGCATTGTGGTCGGATGTTAAAGCAGAGACGAAGGTTTGACTGACCCATCAGCGAGATGCCATCTCCAACAAGCCCCTGCCGCATGCTGCTTGCATCACTGTTTGTTGACTGGGTAGTTCTTGTTATTGTTGATCTGATATCCTTATTGTTGAGGGTTTTTCTCAGTGAGAGGTGCAGAGCCTGTCAGCTGATTCCAGCTCAAGAATCCCCTCCTGTTTGCTGCCTGATGTTTGCAGCAGTTTTTGCCAATCTGTGGCAGAGTTGGTGAGGTCGTTGACAGGAGGGCAGAATGGGATAGTGGCTGATGTTGAGTGCAGTGCTGAGGGAACGCTGCACTGTCAGAGATGCCGTCTTTTTGGATGTTATCCGAGGTTTTGTCTGCTCTCTCAGGATGAAAAGTTTTTAAAGTTTATTTATTAATGTCACAAGTAGGCTAACTTTAACACTGCAATGAAGTGACTGTGAAAATCTCCCTTGGTGATGATTTTGATGAAGAGTTCTCCGTAGTGTCTCGGCCAATGTTTATCCTCAGTCAACTCAGCTCAAACAGATTATCTGAACATTTATTTGTGAGGTCTAGCTGCTGCATTCCCCACGTTACAGCTCAGGAAACACTGCATTTGCTGCAAAATGCTTGGAAATGCTCTGAGGCAGAGAAAGATTGAATAAATCCGATCCTCAACCTCTCTGGGAAAGGAAGAGAAGCTGCAGTTTAACGGGTGTTTATTGAGGTGGAAGAAATCAGTCGGATAATAATTCCCCTGCCTGGGAAATCTGGAACACAGTCTCTGGATAAGGGGCCAATCAGTTAGGAGTGAGAAATGTCTTCACTCAAAGGGTTGTGAACCTTTGGAATTCTCTACCCCAGAGGGCTGTGGAAGCTCCATTAGTGATAATGTTTAAAGCTGGGATAGTCTTGGTCTCTCTGGGAATGAAGGGAAATTGGAGTGGACGGGAAAGTAGCGTTCAGACAGAAGATCAGCCACGATCATATTGAATAGCAGAGCAGGCTCGAGGGGCCGAATGGTCTATTACATTGTCGAATCACAGCGTATTTACAGTATGGAAACATTCAGACCATCCACTCCATACTAGTGTCTGCTTCTCGTGGGGGAGGGGGGGGAATGGGGAGAGTGGGTGGTATAGGGTTGAAGATGGCGCTCGCTGGAGCCAGTGTATCGGAACCGCTGTCTCCAATACCTCCAGTGGTCAAAATGCCCCCACAAGAGGCTTGTGAATGTTTCTTTAGAGGGGAGGGTGGCGGGGGGGGTGTAGGTTTAAAAAAAGCTCAGTGTTGAATCACAGTATCAAAGAATGATACAGGAGGCCATTCTGTGCATCAAGCCTGTGCCAGCTCTTTGAAAGAGCTGACCGACAGGCTCACTCCCCTTGCTCTTTCCTTGGAGCCCTGAATCTGTCCTTTTGAACTCTTTACCAATTCTCTTTTCGAATCAGTTTCTGCTGCCCTTTCGGACGGCAGGTCACTGTGTAAGAAACACATTCCCCAACTCGCCACTGTGCTCTTAGCTCACCTTCATCCTGGCTCCTTCGCTTACTGACCCTTCCAGCTGGAGATAATTCCTTCTCATTGATTCTACCCAAACCCTTCAGGATTTGGAAGAGATCTACTCATCCTCTCATTGTTCTCTGACCAGGACGCCAGCCCAGTTATAATGTCCACGCAGCAACAACGTCTTGCATGTTGCATATCACCGTCAATGTGTGAAATGTTCTGAGGTATTTCACAAGGCATAATCAGACAGAATTTGACACGGTCATTTCGGTTACATTGTGTGGTAGACGAAGGTGATGATAACCAGGGAGAGAAGGTCAGAGGAAATTCTAGAGTCTGGAACATAAGAGCAGAAATAGGAGCAAGAGTCGTCCATTTGGCCCTTCAAACCCATTCTATCATTCAACAAGATCATGGCTGATCTTTCAGCTCAACTCCACCTTGCTTCAATATTCCCTCAGTATCCAAACCTCTATCCAGCCCTGCCTTCACTATACTCATCGACTGAGAATCCACACCTCTCCGGGATAAAGAATTCCAAAGATTCACAACTCTATAAGTGAAGAAACGTTTCCTCACTTCAATCCTCAGTGGCTGACCCTTTATCCTGGCCCTGGGATTGAAGCAGATCGAGGCGTAGCTATCACTGACAGGAAGATTAACTCGGGGATATACAGCAGAGCAGGATGGGAGCAGCACAGAGATCCAGGAGGCTATTAGAGCTGGATGGAGAAAGGCCGGGTGAATCAAGGGATAAGAATGTGATGCGAGTTGTGTGTCAGGAAGAGGCCTGGTCCATGCTGCTTTCTGTATAACCCCAACCCGAATGCTTCCTATCCCACGGTGCCAACCTTAGGGTCTTACTGAGGGGAATGGTTGATGGAGTGGGGGTCCTGTCGTTTTGGCACCGTGTTCTCCTGCCAGAAATTTCTCTAAGAGAGGATCTTCTCTGAATGGAGAGCAGTAACTGGGGTTTCTGCTGACGTTAGGCCAACCCATGGAACAAAGAACAAAGAACAATACAGCACAGGAACAGGCCCTTCGGCCCTCCAAGCCCGCGCCGCTCCCCGGTCCAGGATTGAATCCTGAATCCAGGATCCCCGCCCAATTTTCCAGCCTATACCATGTGGTCCCTCCTGCCCTGCGACCCTCCTAAAACATTTCACAGTCCCAGAGTGACAAACCCAAGAATCTCCTCGACATTCCCTCCCTCCCACAGCATTCTCTCCCATCCACAGCGATCCCCCCTCAGCATTCACCCCCCTCACCGTTCCCGTTCCCCCTCCCCCCTCAGCGTTCCCCCCTCCCACCCTCACCGCTCCCCCTCCCCTCCCCCTCAGCATATCCCTCCCCCCTGAGTGTTCCCCCTCCCCCCTCAGCATTCTCTTCCCCCTCAGCGTTCCCTCCTCCCTGCTCAGCTTCCTCCCCTCAGCATTCCCCCCCTCCCCTTTAGCGTCCCCCCTCCCTCATTATTCCCCCTCCCCCCTCAGCAACGCCCCCTCAGCGGCCTCCTCCCCACCCCCCCAGCGTTCCTCCTCCCTCAGCATTCCTCCTCCCCCCTCAGCGCCCCTCTTTCCCCCCTCAGCGTCCTCTCTTCCCCCCTCAGCGTCCTCTCTTCCCCCCTCAGCTCCCCCCACCCCCTCAGCGTTCCCCCTCCCACCTCAGCATTCCCCCCTCAGCATCTCCCCGCAGTGTCTCCTCTTCCTCCTCAGCGTCCCCCCTCCCTCCTCAGCGTCCCCCCTCCCCCTCAGCGTCCCCCCTCCCCCCTCAGCGTCCCCCCTCCCCCCTCAGCGTCCCCCTCTCCCCTCAGCGTCCCCCTCTCCCCTCAGCGTCCCCCTCCCCCTCAGCGTCCCCCTCCCCCCTCAGCGTCCCCCTCCCCCCTCAGCGTCCCCCTCCCCCCTCAGCGTCCCCCTCCCCCCTCAGCGTCCCCCTCCCCCCTCAGCGTCCCCCTCCCCCGTCAGCGTCCCCCTCCCCCCTCAGCGTCCCCCTCCCCCCTCAGCGTCCTCAGCGTCCCCCTCTCCCCTCAGCGTCCCCCTCCCCCCTCAGCGTCCCCCTCCCCCCTCAGCGTCCCCCTCTCCCCTCAGCGTCCCCCTCTCCCCTCAGCGTCCCCCCTTCCTCCTCAGCGTCTCCCCTCCCCCCTCAGCAACCCCCTCCCCCTCAGCGTTCTCCCCCCCCCGCCTCAGCATCCCCCTCCCTCCCTCAGCATCCCCTCCCTCCCCGATACTCCATCCCTGATTCCCGTTGGTGCTCCCTCCCAT
>NW_027594964.1:0-8772 GCF_964213995.1 Mustelus asterias | reverse complement strand
GCGGCCATTCGGTTCATCAACCGTAATCCCAACCAGGCCCTGCCCCCCTACATTCACCCCGAGCTAATCCTCCTGACACTAAAGGTCAATTTAGCATGGTCAATCCACCTGACCCGCACATCTTTGAACACTGAGGGAGAATTTAGCACGGCCAATGCACCTAACCAGCACGTGGGAGGAAACCGGAGCACCCAGAGGAAACCCACGCAGACACGGGGAGAATGTGCAGACTCCACACAGACAGTGACCCAAGCAGGGAATCGAACCCCGGGTCCCTGGCACTGTGAGGCAGCAGCGCTAACCACTGTGTCACCGTGCCCCCGGGAATGGAACCCGGGTCCCTGCGCTGTGAGGTAGCAGCGCTAACCACTGTGTCACCGTGCCCCCGGGAATCGAACCCGGGTCCCTGGCGCTGTGAGGCAGCAGCGCTAACCACTGTGTCACCGTGCCGCCCGGGAACGAACCCGGGTCCCTGGCGCTGTGAGGCAGCAGCGCCAACCACTGTGTCACCGTGCCCCGGGAATCGAACCCGGGTCCCTGGCGCTGTGAGGCAGCAGCGCCAACCACTGTGTCACCGTGCCCCCGGGAATCGAACCCGGGGTCCCTGGCGCTGTGAGGCAGCAGTGCTAACCACTGTGTCAACGTGCCCCCGGGAATCGAACCCGGGTCCCTGGCGCTGTGAGGCAGCAACGCTAACCACTGTGTCACCGTGCCCCCGGGAATCGAACCCGGGTCCCTGGCGCTGTGAGGCAGCAGTGCTAACCACTGTGTCACCGTGCCCCCGGGAATCGAACCGGGTCCCTGGCGCTGTGAGGCAGCAGTGCGAACCACCGTGTCAACGTGCCCCCGGGAATCGAACCCGGGTCCCTGGCGCTGTGAGGCAGCAGTGCTAACCACTGTGTCACCGTGTCCCCGGGAATCGAACCCGGGTCCCTGGCGCTGTGAGGCAGCAGCGCTAACCACTGTGTCACCGTGCCCCCGGGAATCGAACCCGGGTCCCTGGCGCTGTGAGGCAGCAGCGCTAACCACTGTGTCACTGTGCCCCCGGGAATCGAACCCGGGTCCCTGGCGCTGTGAGGCAGCAGCGCTAACCACTGTGTCACCGTGCCCCCGGGAATCGAACCCGGGTCCCTGGCGCTGTGAGGTAGCAGCGCTAACCACTGTGCCACCGTGCCCCCCCCACATCAAATAAATCTTCCAAATATGCTCCCAAAATGAAAATGGGAAGCATGTCGACAGGCAGTAATTCACTGAGCGTGTAGACAGTGGAGAGGGAGCTTTACTCTGTATCTAACCCCGTGCTGTACCTGTCCTGGGAGTGTTTGATGGGGACAGTGTAGAGGGAGCTTTACTCTCTATCTAACCCGTGCTGTACCTGTCCTGGGAGTGTTTGATGGGGGACAGTGCAGAGGGAGCTTTACTCTGTATCTAACCCCGTGCTGTACCTGTCCTGGGAGTGTTTGATGGGGGACAGTGCAGAGGGAGCTTTACTCTGTATCTAACCCCGTGCTGTACCTGTCCTGGGAGTGTTTGATGGGGGACAGTGCAGAGGGAGCTTTACTCTGTATCTAACCCCGTGCTGTATCTGTCCTGGGAGTGTTTGATGGGGACAGTGTAGAGGGAGCTTTACTCTGTATCTAACCCCGTGCTGTACCTGTCCTGGGAGTGTTTGATGGGGACAGTGTAGAGGGAGCTTTACTCTGTATCTAACCCCGTGCTGTCCCTGTCCTGGGAGTGTTTGATGGGGGACAGTGTAGAGGGAGCTTTACTCTGTATCTAACCCCGTGCTGTATCTGTCCTGGGAGTGTTTGATGGGGACAGTGTAGAGGGAGCTTTACTCTGTATCTAACCCCGTGCTGTACCTGTCCTGGGAGTGTTTGATGGGGACAGTGTAGAGGGAGCTTTACTCTGTATCTAACCCCGTGCTGTACCTGTCCTGGGAGTGTTTGATGGGGGCAGTGTAGAGGGAGCTTTACTCTGTATCTAACCCCGTGCTGTTCCTGTCCTGGGAGTGTTTGATGGGGACAGTGTAGAGGGAGTTTTACTCTGTATCTAACCCCGTGCTGTACCTGTCCTGGGAGTGTTTGATGGGGACAGTGTAGAGGGAGCTTTACTCTGTATCTAACCCCGTGCTGTACCTGTCCTGGGAGTGTTTGATGGGGGACAGTGTAGAGGGAGCTTTACTCTGTATCTAACACCGTGCTGTACCTGCCCTGGGAGTGTTTGATGGGGAGAGTGTAGAGGGAGCTTTACTCTGTATCTAACCCTGTGCTGTACCTGTCCTGGGAGTGTTTGATCGGGGACAGTGTAGAGGGAGCTTTACTCTGTATCTAACCCCGTGCTGTCCCTGTCCTGGGAGTGTTTGATGGGGGACAGTGTAGAGGGAGCTTTACTCTGTATCTAACCCCGTGCTGTATCTGTCCTGGGAGTGTTTGATGGGGACAGTGCAGAGTGAGCTTTACTCTGTATCTAACCCCGTGCTGTACCTGTCCTGGGAGTGTTTGATCGGGGACAGTGTAGAGGGAGCTTTACTCTGTATCTCACCCCGTGCTGTACCTGTCCTGGGAGTGTTTGATCGGGGACAGTGTAGAGGGAGCTTTACTCTGTATCTAACCCCGTGCTGTCCCTGTCCTGGGAGTGTTTGATGGAGGACAGTGTAGAGGGAGCTTTACTCTGTATCTAACCCCGTGCTGTACCTGTCCTGGGAGTGTTTGATGGGGACAGTGTAGAGGGAACTTTACTCTGTATCTAACCCCGTGCTGTATCTGTCCTGGGAGTGTTTGATGGGGACAGTGTAGAGGGAGCTTTACTCTGTATCTAACCCCGTGCTGTACCTGTCCTGGGAGTGTTTGATGGGGACAGTGTAGAGGGAGCTTTACTCTGTATCTAACCCCGTGCTGTATCTGTCCTGGGAGTGTTTGATGGGGACAGTGTAGAGGGAGCTTTACTCTGTATCTAACCCCGTGCTGTATCTGTCCTGGGAGTGTTTGATAGGCTGGTCTCATGTGCCATTCCTCTCTCAGCTTAGAGAAACCAAAGCTGAACAGGGAGTATTAAAGTTTGCGCGGTGGTGTTGGAGTGGAGATGTAGGTTGAGGTTGGGGTGGAGATGTAGGTTGGGGTTGGGGTGGAGATGTAGGTTGGGGTTGGGGTGGAGATGTAGGTTGGGGTTGGGGCTTGGTGGAGGGCACAGTGAGGAGGGAACTGCCCTCACTGCTCTGTCTGAAGGCCAGTGATGTCAACGTGGTGCTCTGCGTGGACTCACCGATCATCATGCTGATGTTCTCCGGTTCCAGCCCTGTCAGGAACTTCTTCCGCAAGGTGATCCCCTCAAAATCTACAAAGGCTCGGCGAAGGACTTCAAAGCCGTCTTCTAGAACAGTCTGCAGAGAGAACAGCAGTTACCACAGCAGCAGAACCAATGAAAACAGAGAGCAGGGAACAGCTTCGAGCCCTCACTGCAGAACAAAATTGTCCCATACCCCACCCCGGTGGGCCACCCCGCTGCCCTCGGCGCCACCCCGCTGCCCTCGGCGCCACCCCGCTGCCCGCGGCGCCACCCCGCTGCCCTCGGCGCCACCCCACTGCCCGCAGCGCCACCCCGCTGTGCCAGGCCATAGGGCCACCCCACAGCCTGCAACCCCACCCCTCAGACACACCCTGCGGTGCCACCCCGCAGCCCACGGCGCCACCCCGCAGCCCACGGCGCCACCCCGCTGCCCGCGGCGCCACCCCGCTGCCCGCGGCGCCACCCCTCAGACACACCCTGTGGTGCCACCATGCAGCCACACGCAGCACACCGCAGCGCCACCCCTCAGCTGTGAGGTTGTGATTCCCCCACACGGGGACGGGACGGGGGTCTGTGATTCCTCCACACGGTGACGGGACGGGGGGTCTGTGATTCCCCCACACGGTGACGGGACGGGGGGGTCTGTGATTCCCCCACACAGTGACGGGACGGGGGGTCTGTGATTCCCCCACACGGTGATGGGACGGGGGGTCTGTGATTCCCCCACACGGTGACGGGACGGGGGGGTCTGTGATTCCCCCACACAGTGACGGGACGGGGGGGTCTGTGATTCCCCCACACGGTGACGGGACGGGGGGGTCTGTGATTCCCCCACACAGTGACGGGACGGGGGGTCTGTGATTCCCCCACACGGTGACGGGGGGGTCTGTGATTCCCCCACACGGTGACGGGGGGGTCTGTGATTCCCCCACACGGGGACGGGACGGGGGTCTGTGATTCCCCCACACGGTGACGGGACGGGGGTCTGTGATTCCCCCACACGGTGACGGGGGGGTCTGTGATTCCCCCACACGGTGATGGGACGGGGGTCTGTGATTCCCCCACACGGGGACGGGACGGGGGGGTCTGTGGTTCCCCCACACGGTGATGGGACGGGGGGGTCTGTGATTCCCCCACACGGTGACGGGACGGGGGGGTCTGTGATTCCCCCACACGGTGACGGGACGGGGGTCTGTGATTCCCCCACACGGGGACGGGGGTCTGTGATTCCCCCACACAGTGACGGGACGGGGGGTCTGTGATTCCCCCACACGGTGACGGGACGGGGGGGTCTGTGATTCCCCCACACAGTGACGGGACGGGGGGTCTGTGATTCCCCCACACGGTGACGGGACGGGGGGTCTGTGATTCCCCCACACGGTGATGGGACGGGGGGTCTGTGATTCCCCCACACGGTGACGGGACGGGGGGGTCTGTGATTCCCCCACACAGTGACGGGACGGGGGGGTCTGTGATTCCCCCACACGGTGACGGGACGGGGGGGTCTGTGATTCCCCCACACAGTGACGGGACGGGGGGTCTGTGATTCCCCCACACGGTGACGGGGGGGTCTGTGATTCCCCCACACGGTGACGGGGGGGTCTGTGATTCCCCCACACGGGGACGGGACGGGGGTCTGTGATTCCCCCACACGGTGACGGGACGGGGGTCTGTGATTCCCCCACACGGTGACGGGGGGGTCTGTGATTCCCCCACACGGTGATGGGACGGGGGTCTGTGATTCCCCCACACGGGGACGGGACGGGGGGGTCTGTGGTTCCCCCACACGGTGATGGGACGGGGGGGTCTGTGATTCCCCCACACGGTGACGGGACGGGGGGGTCTGTGATTCCCCCACACAGGGACGGGACGGGGGGGTCTGTGATTCCCCCACACGGTGACGGGACGGGGGGGGTCTGTGATTCCCCCACACGGGGACGGGACGGGGGGGTCTGTGATTCCCCCACACGGGGACGGGACGGGGGGGTCTGTGGTTCCCCCACACGGTGATGGGACGGGGGGGTCTGTGATTCCCCCACACGGGGACGGGACGGGGGTCTGTGATTCCCCCACACGGTGATGGGACGGGGGGGTCTGTGATTCCCCCACACGGGGACGGGACGGGGGGGTCTGTGATTCCCCCACACGGGGACGGGACGGGGGGGTCTGTGGTTCCCCCACACGGTGATGGGACGGGGGGGTCTGTGATTCCCCCACACGGGGACGGGACGGGGGTCTGTGATTCCCCCACACGGTGATGGGACGGGGGTCTGTGATTCCCCCACACGGGGATGGGACGGGGGGGTCTGTGATTCCCCCACACGGGGACGGGACGGGGGGGTCTGTGATTCCCCCACACGGGGACGGGACGGGGGTCTGTGATTCCCCCACACGGTGACGGGACGGGGGGGTCTGTGATTCCCCCACACGGGGACGGGACGGGGGTCTGTGATTCCCCCACACGGTGACGGGACGGGGGGGTCTGTGATTCCCCCACACGGTGATGGGACGGGGGTCTGTGATTCCCCCACACGGTGATGGGACGGGGGGGTCTGTGATTCCCCCACACGGGGATGGGACGGGGGTGTCTGTGATTCCCCCACATGGTGACGGGACGGGGGGGGGTCTGTGATTCCCCCACACGGTGATGGGACGGGGGTCTGTGATTCCCCCACACGGGGATGGGACGGGGGGGTCTGTGATTCCCCCACACGGGGACGGGACGGGGGGGTCTGTGATTCCCCCACACGGGGACGGGACGGGGGTCTGTGATTCCCCCACACGGTGACGGGACGGGGGTCTGTGATTCCCCCACACGGTGACGGGACGGGGGTCTGTGATTCCCCCACACGGTGACGGGACGGGGGTCTGTGATTCCCCCACACGGTGATGGGACGGGGGTCTGTGATTCCCCCACACGGTGATGGGACGGGGGGGTCTGTGATTCCCCCACACGGGGATGGGACGGGGGTGTCTGTGATTCCCCCACATGGTGACGGGACGGGGGGGGTCTGTGATTCCCCCACACGGTGATGGGACGGGGGTCTGTGATTCCCCCACACGGTGACGGGACGGGGGGGTCTGTGATTCCCCCACACGGTGACGGGACGGGGGGGTCTGTGATTCCCCCACACGGTGACGGGACGGGGGGGTCTGTGATTCCCCCACACGGTGACTGGACGGGGGTCTGTGATTCCCCCACACGGTGACGGGACGGGGGGGGTCTGTGATTCCCCCACACGGGGACGGGACGGGGGGGTCTGTGATTCCCCCACACGGGGACGGGACGGGGGGGTCTGTGGTTCCCCCACACGGTGATGGGACGGGGGGGTCTGTGATTCCCCCACACGGGGACGGGACGGGGGGGTCTGTGATTCCCCCACACGGGGACGGGACGGGGGTCTGTGATTCCCCCACACGGTGACGGGACGGGGGTCTGTGATTCCCCCACACGGTGACGGGACGGGGGTCTGTGATTCCCCCACACGGTGACGGGACGGGGGTCTGTGATTCCCCCACGCGGTGATGGGACGGGGGTCTGTGATTCCCCCACACGGTGACGGGACGGGGGGGGTCTGTGATTCCCCCACACGGTGATGGGACGGGGGTCTGTGATTCCCCCACACGGGGATGGGACGGGGGGGTCTGTGATTCCCCCACACGGGGATGGGACGGGGGGGTCTGTGATTCCCCCACACGGTGACGGGACGGGGGGGTCTGTGATTCCCCCACACGGTGACGGGACGGGGGGGTCTGTGATTCCCCCACACGGTGACGGGACGGGGGGGTCTGTGATTCCCCCACACGGTGATGGGACGGGGGTCTGTGATTCCCCCACACGGTGATGGGACGGGGGGGTCTGTGATTCCCCCACACGGGGATGGGACGGGGGGGTCTGTGATTCCCCCACACGGTGATGGGACGGGGGTCTGTGATTCCCCCACACGGTGATGGGACGGGGGTCTGTGATTCCCCCACACGGTGATGGGACGGGGGGGTCTGTGATTCCCCCACACGGTGATGGGACGGGGGTCTGTGATTCCCCCACGCGGTGACGGGACGGGGGTCTGTGATTCCCCCACACGGGGACGGGACGGGGGTCTGTGATTCCCCCACACGGTGATGGGACGGGGGTCTGTGATTCCCCCACACGGGGATGGGACGGGGGGGTCTGTGATTCCCCCACACAGTGACGGGACGGGGGGGTCTGTGATTCCCCCACACGGTGACGGGACGGGGGGGTCTGTGTTAACCCCACACGGTGACGGGACGGGGGGGTCTGTGTTACCCCCACACGGTGATGGGACGGGGGGGTCTGTGATTCCCCCACACGGTGATGGGGGGGTCTGTGATTCCCCCACATGGTGATGGGACGGGGGGGGGTCTGTGATTCCCCCACACGGTGATGGGACGGGGGGGGTCTGTGATTCCCCCACACGGTGATGGGACGGGGGTCTGTGATTCCCCACGGTGACGGGACGGGGGTCTGTGATTCCCCCACACGGTGATGGGACGGGGGTCTGTGATTCCCCCACACGGTGATGGGACGGGGGGGTCTGTGATTCCCCCACACGGTGATGGGACGGGGGGTCTGTGATTCCCCCACACGGTGATGGGACGGGGGGGGGTCTGTAATTCCCCCACACGGTGACGGGACGGGGGTCTGTGATTCCCCCAGACGGTGATGGGACGGGGGGTCTGTGATTCCCCCACACGGTGACGGGACGGGGGTCTGTGATTCCCCACACGGGGATGGGACGGGGGGGTCTGTGATTCCCCCACACGGTGACGGGACGGGGGTCTGTGATTCCCCCACACGGTGACGGGACGGGGGTCTGTGATTCCCCCACACGGTGACGGGACGGGGGTCTGTGATTCCCCACACGGTGACGGGATGGGGGGGTCTGTGATTACCCCACACGGTGATGGGGACGGGGGGTCTGTGATTCCCCCACACGGTGACGGGACGGGGGTCTGTGATTCCCCCACACGGTGATGGGACGGGGGGGTCTGTGATTCCCCCACACGGTGACGGGACGGGGGGGTCTGTGATTCCCCCACACGGTGATGGGACGGGGGTCTGTGATTCCCCCAGACGGTGATGGGACGGGGGGATCTGTGATACCCCCACACGGTGACGGGACGGGGGGGGTCCTGTAATTCCCCCCACACGGTGATGGGACGGGGGGTCTGTGATTCCCCACACGGTGACGGGACGGGGGTCTGTGATTCCCCCACACGGTGACGGGACGGGGGTCTGTGATTCCCCCGCACGGTGTTAGACTGGGATGCAGGAATACGAACCTTTCCCTGCACCAAGTCTTTGTGCTTCTGACAGTAAACCTTCTTGTCCTCCTCAAAGACGCAGTTGCAGGCACGGGCACACATGAAGTGATAGTTACTTTGACAGGAAGACAAACAACAGCCGACTGTGGCTCCAGGCCTTTGGCAGTACTCACATCGCTGTGGACACAGAATATACCA
>NW_027594963.1:0-8781 GCF_964213995.1 Mustelus asterias | reverse complement strand
CCTTATATTCACCATTACACTGACTTATGGGACCACCCCGAGATACACCTGCTTAGGGCTAAGCGAGTCATTAGTGAGAGAGAACGATTCTTCATGATAGCCTACCCATTTTTTGGGACGGCAAAGACACGCACACACAGACACACACACACACAGAGACACACACAGAGACACACACAGAGACACACACAGACACGCACACAGACACGTACACAGACACACACACACACAGAGACACACACAGAGACACACACAGACACACACACACACAGACACGCACACACACACAGACACACACACACACAGACACACACACAGACACACACACAGAGACACACACACAGAGACACACACACAGAGACACACACAGAGACACAGACACACACACAGAGACACACACACAGAGACACACACACACACACACAGCCAGACACACACACAGACACACACACACAGACACACACACACACACACAGACACACACACAGAGACACACACACAGACACACACACACAGCCAGACACACACACAGCCAGACACACACACACAGACACACACACACACAGACACACACACAGAGACACACACACACACACAGCCAGACACACACACAGGCACACACACACAGACACACACACACAGACACGCAGACACACACACAGACACACACACACAGACACAGACACACACACAGCAATGTGGTCGACTCTTCACTGCCTCCCTCTGGAATGTTCCGAGCGCGACACTCAGTTGAAGGGCCAATGAGGGCTGGGTAACAAACATGGGGTCTTGTCCCAGCGACGCCCCCACATCCCTGTGAAAGAAATGGAAGAAATACTCCAGCCACAGTTGGATTGAAGAGGGAGGTACCCAGAGACCCCCGGGGGGCGGTCGGGGCGGGGGGCGGTCGGGGCGGGGGGCGGTCGGGGCGGGGGGCGGGGGGCGGTCGGGGCGGGGGGCGGTCGGGGTGGCTGGGGGCGGGGATGCGGGGGCGGGGGCGGGGGGATGCGGGGGCGGGGGCGGGGGGACGCGGGGGCGGGGGCGGGGGACGCGGGGCGGGGGCGGGGGGACGCGGGGGCGGGGGCGGGGGGACGGGGGCGGGGGGACGCGGGGGCGGGGGCTGGGGGGCTGGGGGGCGGGGGGGCGGGGGGGGGGCTGGGGGCGGGGGGAGGGTGGGCGCGGGGCAGGGCGGGGGGGGGGGGGCAGGGGGGCGGGGGTCGGTCGGGGCGGCGAGGAGTTGAGGAGACTTCTCATTCTCTCCCCCCTTTTTCCCCTCCCCCTCACTCACTCTCACCTCCCCATCTCGTGCCCCCCCCCCCCCCACTTCCCACCAAACCTGTGAAGTCTCAGAACTTTCTCCAGTGCTAATGTTGATTGGTCTCCCACCCCCCGCCCCAGGGACCTCCGTCTCCCCTCCCCCTCCCCCTCCTCCTCATCTCCCTCCCCCTCCCCCTCCTCCTCATCTCCCTCCCCCTCCCCCTCCTCCTCATCTCCCTCCCCCCTCCCTCTACCCTCCCCCTCATCCCTCCCCTCCCCCTCCCCTCTCCCCCCACACCCCCGCTCTCCCCCCTCCCCGCTCTCCCCCCCTCCCCGCTCCCCCCCCCTCCCCGCTCCCCCCCCTCCCCGCTCCCCCCCTCCCCGCTCCCCCCCCTCCCCGCTCCCCCCCCTCCCCGCTCCCCCCCCTCCCCGCTCCCCCCCCTCCCCTCTCCCCCCCTCCCCTCCCTCCCCCTCCCCCCCTCCCCTCTCCCCCCTCCCCTCTCCCCCATCTCCCCCCCTCCCCTCTCCCCCCCTCCCCTCTCCCCCCCCTCCCCTCTCCCCCCCTCCCCTCTCCCCCCCTCCCCTCTCCCCCCCCTCCCACAGTGCACCCTCAGCACAGACCCTCCCACAGTGCGGCGCTCCCTCAGCACTGACCCTCCCACAGTTCGGCGCTCCCTCAACACTGACCCTCCCCCAGTGCGGCGCTCCCTCAGCACTGACCCTCCCACAGTGCGGCGCTCCCTCAGCCCTGACCCTCCCACAGTGCGGCGCTCCCTCAGCACAGACCCTCCCACAGTGCGGCGCTCCCTCAGCACTGACCCTCCCACAGTGTGGCGCTCCCTCAGCACTGACCCTCCCCACAGTGCGGCGCTCCCGGAGCACTGACCCTCCCACAGTGCGGCGCTCCTTCAGCACTGACCCTCCCACAGTGCGGTGCTCCCTCAGCACTGACCCTCCCACAGTGCGGCGCTCCCTCAGCACTGACCCTCCCACACTGCGGCGCACCCTCAGCACTGACCCTCCCACATTGCGGCGCTCCCTCAGCACCGACCCTCCCACAGTGCGGCACTCCCTCAGCACTGACCCTCCCACAGTGCGGCGCTCTCTCAGCACTGACCCTCCCACACTGCGGCGCTCCCTCAGCACTGACCCTTCCACAGTGCGCCGCTCCCTCAGCACTGACTCTCCCACAGTGCGGCGCTCCCTCAGCACTGACCCTCCCACAGTGCGGCGCTCCCTCAGCACTGACCCTCCCACAGTTCGGCGCTCCCTCAACACTGACCCTCCCCCAGTGCGGCGCTCCCTCAGCACTGACCCTCCCACAGTGCGGCGCTCCCTCAGCCCTGACCCTCCCACAGTGCGGCGCTCCCTCAGCACTGACCCTCCCACAGTGCGGCGCTCCTTCAGCACTGACACTCCCACAGTGCGGCGCTCCCTCAGCACTGACCCTCCCACAGTGCGGCGCTCCCTCAGCACCTACCCTCCCACAGTGCGGCGCTCCCTCAGCACTGACCCTCCCACAGTGCGGCGCTCCCT
Source organism: Mustelus asterias (assembly GCF_964213995.1). Lineage (NCBI taxonomy): Eukaryota > Metazoa > Chordata > Chondrichthyes > Carcharhiniformes > Triakidae > Mustelus > Mustelus asterias. The sequence goes on along the minus strand of NW_027594963.1, from coordinate 5,988 downwards.
CAGCACTCCCTCAGTCTCTCAAGCTGATGAAACAGGCCCAGGTTCCAGCGAAAGAGTGACTCCTTTCACCAATTAATGATCACAAACGTTAATAATGGCCTTGGTGACTGGGTTATGTTTTCCAGGTAAAGGGGAAGGAACCCACATGGGCAAGAAGCTGATCACCTCCTATTCCTGTTGTCAGGTCTGATGTACCTGTTAATTCTGATACTTTTGACCAGTTTGCTTACTCCAAGGCTTTACCCCGGTGCCCTTATTTGCAAGATGGACAAAGGACAAACACACGTAAAGGTTCAGCAAGTTTATTAATAACAACACTATTCACCCTTATATTACCCACATAAAACAAGAGGATGCCCCAGATTCAAGTATACAATCCGTAAAGACGGTTTGGTTGAACTGCAGGCCCGATTCTCTGAGTCCCTCTGGTCCGTCGTCACGAAGGTGAGTCTCGATGGCAGCTTCTTCCTTCCTTCCTTCTCTGGTCAGTCTTCCGGATGGTCAAGGTCGCCTCCCTCGTCGAGTCTTCGCTTCTGGTGTGTCTGAAAATGTGTCCCTTTGTCCCCCTGCCTGCTTGCCTTTCCAGAAACTTCTCTGCCTTCCGGCCAATGTGGTCCCAGGAGGGGGTTCCAATACCCAGTGGGTTTCTTGATGTCTGCCTGACAGGACACCAGGGTCCACCCCCAGGTATCCATCTCCATGTTGTTGCTTACAAGTAACTGCAGGAACTCTCGGTGACGGAAAGTCTGGCCCGATCTGGGCTTCTAACAATAGGCTGGTGCATTTCAATGAGGTGCAATGATCTTCTGCTGAGTATCAGTAGAGTGCAACGACCTTTGATGGGTGGTTGATGGGTCAGGCCCAGACATGTTTGACAATTGGCCTGCCCGAGGTTTGTCTGTGTTTGATTTCAATATGCCCAATTCTTTAATTTAGGATACCCAATTTTATCAGCCTTAAAACTAGGCCCTGTTTATATCAATACAGGTGGAACGTACTTGGCTAAGGTAATAATGTTGAACATTGTGATTGGGTCCTCCAGTCTGATTGACGAGACTGGGTGGAATATTGAAATGTTCAGAATAATATAATAACTTTACCGAGCAATATTATACCCTCAGTGACTGTGTCTCTCTCCTGATGTCTGCATTATCAAATAAATTCCTTTTTGTTCTTTAACTATATCCTGTCTTCCTCAGTCTATGTATTGGTTGAGTGAGGTTCAAAAAGTACAGAGCACCCCAGGGGATACCTGAGAACATTCCTCTTCAACCCCTAAGCTACACACCTTTGGCACAGTAAGTAGCCTCACAACACCAGGTTACATCATGGCAACACATCTTTGGACACTAAGGGTGCAATTTAGCATAGCCAATCTACTCAACCTACTCATCTTTGGACACAAAGGGGTAATTTAGCATGGCCAATCCCCCTAACCTACACATCCATGGACACTAAGGGGCAATTTAGCATAGCCAATCTACTCAACCTACTCATCTTTGGACACTGAGGGGGCAACTTAGCATGGTCAATCCACCTAACCTGTTCTATCTTTGGACACTTAGGGCTAACTTAATAAGGCCAATCCATGTAAGCTACACTTCTTTGGACACTTAGGGGCAATTTAGCATGGCCAATCCAGCTAACCGACACACGTTTCGACACTAAGGGGACAATTTAGCATAGCCAATGCACCTAACCTATACATCTTTGGACACTAAGGGGGCAATTTAGCATGGCCAATCCACCTAACCTACACATCTCTGGACAATAGGGGGCAATTTAGCATGGCCAATCCACTGAACCTACTCATGTCTGGACACGAAGGGTACAATTTAGTATGTCCAATCCACCTAACCTTTTCTATCTCTGGACACTTAGGGGCAATTTAGCAAGGCCAGTCCACTTAACCTATACATCTTTGGACACTAAGGGTACAATTTAGCAAGGACAATCCAACTAACCTACATATCTTTGGACACTAAAGCATGGTTATTCCACCTGAAGGGGGAAAAATATACAGATGGGTAAACATAAGATGGCTGCCTGGCACACAAACAGTCACCTGGGAAAGAGACATTAAACAGGCACTGACTTTCAGTACAGACAGCCACCTGAGATTAAAACATAAAGGACAGACAGCTATTCAAAGTTAAATATGCAGGAATCAAATCCTACAGGAAGCCAGCCAGGGCTTAAGGATAAGGACAATAGGGGCAGATAATGAGATTAGCTACAGGTGGGATCGGGAATACATAACTGCAGGAAAACCAATTACTATAAATTACTGTATGAATAGGCCGAAACTAAAACCATTCATAGCCACTGACGTAGGAAATGTATCCATTCATAAGACAATGCGATGTTAACATGTTCTTGTCTGTATTTGTCTATAACGATGTGTTAACGATCGATCATCTACTTGATTACAACTATGTGATAATGGCTAGATGTCCGGTCCATTTATTGTGTAAAGGATATAAAGATGGACTGCTCCTATTATCTCTTTGAGAGAAGGTTTGCTGCTTGTTAGTGCCTTTTCTCCACGAAGCTTCGTTAAAATAAAACTGTATCCTTGAAACCTTCAAGCCTGACTCAGTGGTACATTTCCCACAACAATTGGCGTAGTTGGCAGGATCCTATTACTGGTGAGATCGATTGGCCACAATCGGAGCCGGGGCAGAGATCACTGAATCTGTGAGTCAGACAAGGTCAAGAATACAGTTTGCAAGGGGTTAAACTTAAGGGGTTAAACTTAAGGGGTATCTGTAGTAATAAGTATTGTTGTATATGATATAGTGATAAGTACTAACTGCTGGTAGTGATAAGTAACTGTTGCTTGTGCTGACCGACAAGAGGACAAGGTAGTGCCTGAGTCAAAACCCTGCCTTAGACCGGTTGTTAAGAGGAGGAACCTCCCACGCGAAGGCCAGGAGATTGAAGTGGGTAAAGAGACACCAAGGGCACTTAGGATTGTGAAGCCCAAGTGGCAGAGGTCGGTTAACATCAAACTCTGTCGTGGCGAACAAACGCAGAGTTGCCATCTGATTGCATGAAAGTTTGGAAAGTTGGGAACAGTACTGTCAATGTTGTGAAAAGCGGGGCGGAAAAGGAGCTTGATCAACTCTGACCTAAACCGGACTCCGGTGGTGAAGCACATTGCCGAGGTGGTAATAGTGGAAGCCGTGAGTAGTGAAGTCCCTACGGTAGAGAGCACACTTTACGAGGGAGTAATCGTGGCCGGGGTTAGTGAAGTCTGCGAAGTGGCAGATAGTGAAGTTAAAAGGGGATCTGCAGGTTCCCTGATTGAAATCTACATGACAGACAGGAAAGAGTTAATAAAGAGAATGCAAAAGGATGGCTGGGATACTTCTCACACCTTAGAGCAGCAGAGAGAGTGGATAGATAAAGAAAAGAGAAACAAGACAAAGAAGATAGGAGTAATGTTAACACATCAGTTAGCTGGTCTAATTGAGCAAGTAGTCGCCTCTACTAAAGAGTGGAGAGAAGATAAAGAAAGAATTAGAGAATTAGAATCCCGAGTGAGGGAACTGGAAAAGCAAAACCAGGTTTTAGAACAAAAGCAATGGAGAGGGGAAACTGTTCCTCTAGAATTAGAACAGTACAGCACAGAACAGGCCCTTCGGCCCACGATGTTGTGCCGAGCTTTATCTGAAACCAAGATCAAGTTATCCCACTCCCCATCATCCTGGTGTGCTCCATGCGCCTATCCAATAACCGCTTAAATGTTCCTCAAGTGTCTGACTCCACTATCACTGCAGGCAGTCCATTCCACACCCCGACCACTCTCTGCATAAAGAACCTACCTCTGATATCCTTCCTATATCTCCCACCATGAACCCTATAGTTATGCCCCCTTGTAATAGCACCATCCACCCGAGGAAATAGTCTTTGAACGTTCACTCTATTTATCCCCTTCATCATTTTATAAATCTCGATTAAGTCTCCCCTCAGCCTCCTCCGCTCCAGAGAGAACAGCCCTAGCTCCCTCAACCTTTCCTCATAAGACCTACCCTCCAAACCAGGCAGCTTCCTGGTAAATCTCCTCTGCACTCTTTCCAGTGCTTCCACATCCTTCTTATAGTGAGGTGACCAGAACTGCACATAAGATTGCAAATGTGGTCTCACCAAGGTCCTGTACAGTTGCAGCATAACCCCACGGCTCTTAAACTCCAACCCCCTGTTAATAAAAGCTAACACACTATAGGCTTTCTTCACAGCTCTATCCACTTGAGTGGCAACCTTCAGAGATCTGTGGATATGGACCCCAAGATCTCTCTGTTCCTCCACAGTCTTCAGAACCCTACCTTTGACCCTGTAATCCACATTTAAAGTTGTCCTCCCAAAATGAATCACCTCACATTTATCAGGGTTAAACTCCATCTGCCATTTTCAGCCCAGCTTTGCATCCTATCTATGTCTCTTTGCAGTCAACAGCAGCCCTCCACCTCATCCACTACTCCACCAATCTTGGTGTCATCAGCAAATTTACTGATCCACCCTTCAGCCCCCTCCTCGAGGTCATTAATAAAAATCACAAAGAGCAGAGGACCAAGCACTGATCCCTGTGGCACTCCACTAGCAACTGGCCTCCAGTCCAAACATTTTCCATCGACCACCACCCTCTGTCTTCGATCAGACAGCCAGTTACCTATCCAATCGGCCAACTTTCCCTCTATCCCACACCTCCTCACTTTCATCATAAGCCGACCATGGGGGACCTTATCAAACGCCTTACTAAAATCCATGTATATGACATCAACTGCCCTACCTTCATCAACACACTTAGTTACCTCCTCAAAAAATTCTATCAAATTTGTGAGGCACGACTTGCCCTTTACGAATCCGTGCTGACTATCCCGGATTAATCCGCATCTTTCCAAATGGTCGTAAACCCCATCCCGAAGGACCTTTTCCATCAATTTACCAACCACCGAAGTCAGACTATCTGGTCTATAATTACCAGGGTCATTTCTATTCCCTTTCTTAAACAGAGGAACAACATTCGCCACTCTCCAGTCCTCTGGCAACATCCCTGTGGACAGTGAGGACCCAAAGATCAAAGCCAAAGGCTCTGCAATCTCATCCCTTGCCTCCCAAAGAATCCGAGGATATATTTCATCAGGGGACTCATCGAACTTCAGTTTGTTCAAAACTGCCAGGACATCCTCCCTCCGAACATCTACTTCCTCCAGCCTATTATCCTGTAACACCTTCTCTTCCTCAAAAACATGGTCCCTCTCCTTGGTGAACACCGAAGAAAAGTATTCCCGCTGCATTGGTGCTGATGCACTGGTGCTGCATTGCTGTCGCGTTCCTGACGCTGCATTAGTGCTGCTGCATTGGTGTTGCTCACAGTGACTGGCACAGGGATGCTGCATTGGTGCTGCTGTGTTTTTTGCCACTCCCGTCCACTCCAAGCATCGGCCACCAGCCGCAGCGCTCGTCCGCCATCTAGCGCCCATCGGCGGTATTGCGCTCCGGCGGCGAATGGAACGTTTCAGCCGCGACTCGATGCCGCGCGGCCCCGGGGAAGCCGCCTGCGCGCGGCCGCGAGCGGCAGCAGCTCCGCGCCTCAGGCTCGTCACCGGCCCGGGGGGGGGGAGGGGAAGGGGGGGGGCAGGAGGGGGGGGAGGGGAAGGGGGGAGGGGAAGGGGGGAGGGGGGGGAGGGGGGGGAGGGGAGGGGAGGGGGGAGGAGAAGGGGGGGAGGGGAAGGGGGGAGTGGGGAGGGGGAAGGGGGGAGAGGGGAAGGGGGGAGAGGGGAAGGGGGAGGGGAAGGGGGAGGGGAAGGGGGAGGGGGAGGGGGAGGAGGGGGAGGGGGAAGGGGGGGAGAGGGGGGAGGGGAAGAGGGGGGAGGGGAAGAGGGGGGAGGGGAAGGGGGGGGGAGGGGAAGGGGGGGGGAGGGGAAGGGGGGAGAGGGGGGAGGGGAAGGGCGGGAGAGGGGGGAGGGGAAGGGGGGAGAGGGG
>NW_027594962.1:0-8865 GCF_964213995.1 Mustelus asterias | reverse complement strand
TGAACATTTGTGACAGATTGCGGAAGCATATTTTATCGAGGCAAGGTACAACCCAGAGTAACGCTCCCTCCACACTGTCCCCCATCAAACACTCCCAGGACAGGTACAGCACGGGGTTAGATACAGAGTAAAGCTCCCTCCACACTGTCCCCCATCAAACACTCCCAGGACAGGTACAGCACGGGGTTAGATACAGAGTCAAGCTCCCCCTACACTGTCCCCATCAAACACTCCCAGGACAGGTACAGCACGGGGTTAGATACAGAGTAAAGCTCCCTCTGCACTGTCCCCATCAAACACTCCCAGGACAGGTACAGCACGGGGTTAGATACAGAGTAAAGCTCCCTCTACACTGTCCCCATCAAACACTCCCAGGACAGGTACAGCACGGGGTTAGATACAGAGTAAAGCTCCCTCTACACTGTCCCCCATCAAACACTCCCAGGACAGGTACAGCACGGGGTTAGATACAGAGTAAAGCTCCCTCTGGCACTGTCCCTATCAAACACTCCCAGGACAGGTACAGCACGGGGTTAGATACAGAGTAAAGCTCCCTCGACACTGTCCCCCATCAAACACTCCCAGGACAGGTACAGCACGGGGTTAGATACAGAGTAAAGCTCCCTCTACACTGTCCCCCATCAAACACTCCCAGGACAGGTACAGCACGGGGTTAGATACAGAGTAAAGCTCCCTCTACACTGTCCCCCATCAAACACTGCCAGGACAGGTACAGCACGGGGTTAGATACAGAGTAAAGCTCCCTCGACACTGTCCCCATCAAACACTCCAGGACAGGTACAGCACGGTATTAGATACAGAGTAAAGCTCCCTCTACACTGTCCACATCAAACCCAGGACAGGTACAGCACGGGGTTAGATACAGAGTAAAGCTCCCTCTACACTGTCCCCCATCAAACACTCCCAGGACAGGTACAGCACGGGGTTAGATACAGAGTAAAGCTCCCTCTACAGTGTCCCTATCAAACACTCCCAGGACAGGTACAGCACGGGGTTAGATACAGAGTAAAGCTCCCTCTACACTGTCCCCCATCAAACACTCCCAGGACAGGTACAGCACGGGGTTAGATACAGAGTAAAGCTCCCTCTACACTGTCCCCCATCAAACACTCCCAGGACAGGTACAGCACGGGGTTAGATACAGAGTAAAGCTCCCTCTACAGTGTCCCTATCAAACACACCCAGGACAGGTACAGCACGGGGTTAGATACAGAGTAAAGCTCCCTCTACAGTGTCCCACATCAAACACTCCCAGGACAGGTACAGCACGGGGTTAGATACAGAGTAAAGCTCCCTCTACACTCTCCCCCATCAAACACTCCCAGGACAGGTACAGCACGGGGTTAGATACAGAGTAAAGCTCCCTCTACACTGTCCCCATCAAACACTCCCAGGACAGGTACAGCACGGGGTTAGATACAGAGTAAAGCTCCCTCTACACTGTCCCCAGTATTGTTCTCTCCCAGATCCTTAGCTATTTGCCTGATGATCAGTTGCGACTGAAACCTTCTCTCTCCCTTCGTAACCGCAGCAGCAGAGCGGGACCGGAAGGAACGTGCCCACCACCTCGATGAAGATGGTGAAGGTATCGCCCCGATTTTCTCTTCCTGCCCGCGGGTGTCTGGGAATGTCGGAGGTGGGAGGGGAAGAGATGCAGTATGATCCCCGTTCACTCCCGCCCTCGGAGCTGGAGTTTGCGTTGGGCATCTGAAGAATGGTGCGAGGGAGCGGGGCGGGGAAGAGGAACTTGCCAGCAGAGAAGGTCAGAGTAGATGTTTGCTGCTTTGTCTCGATCCGCCACTCGGTGAGATCACATCGACCGCAAGGAACTACAAAGGGTCGTGAATGTAGCCCAGTCCCATCACGCAAACCAGCCTCCCATCCATTGACTCTGTCTACACTTCCCGCTGCCTCGGGGGAAAAGCAGCCAGCGTAATCAAGGACCCCCCACGCACCCCGGACATTCTCTCTTCCACCTTCTTCCATCGGGAAAAGGATACAAAAGTCTGAGGTCACGTACCGACCGACTCAAGAACAGCTTCTTCCCTGCTGCTGTCAGACTTTTGAATGGACCTCCCTCGCATTGAGTTGATCTTTCTCTACACCCTAGCTATGACTGTAACACTACATTCTGCACCCTCTCCTTTCCTTCTCCTCTGTACTCTATGAAAAGTATTGTTTCTTGAGCACTATACAAAGCGTACCGTTCATAGAGTACAGAAGGGAGAAGCAAAGAATCATAGAAGAATCATAGAAACCCTACAGTGCAGAAAGAAGCCATTCGGCCCATCGAGTCTGCACCGACCACAATCCCACCCAGGCCCTACCCTCATATCCTACCCACTAATCCCTCTAACCTACGCATCTCAGGACACTCGGGCAATTTTTAACCTGGCCAATCAACCTAACCCGCACATCTTTGGACTGTGGGAGGAAACCGGAGCACCCGGAGGAAACCCACGCAGACACGAGGAGAATGTGCAAACTCCACGCAGACGGTGACCCGAGCCGGGAATCGAACCTGGGACCCTGGAGCTGTGAAGCAGCAGTGCCAACCACTGTGTTACCGTGCCACCCCAGGAAAGGAGAGGGTGCAGAGTGTAGTGTGACAGTCACAGCTAGGGGTGTAGAGAAAGATCAACTTAATGTTTGATTTATTATTGTCACATAGAGTCAGAGAGGTTTACAGCACGGAAACAGGCCCTTCGGCCCCACTTGTCCATGCCGCCCTTTTTTTTAAACCCCTAAGCTAGTCCCAATTGCCCACATTTGGCCCATATCCCTCTATACCCATCTTACCCATGTAACTAAAAGCTTTTTAAAAGACAAAATTGTACCCGCCTCGACTACTGCCTCTGGCCGGTCGTTCCAGACACTCACCACCCTCTGTGTGAAAAAATTCCCTTCTGGACACTTTTGTATCTCTCCCCTCTCACCTTAAACATGTACTGGGATACAGTGAAAAATATTGTTTCTTGCGCGCTATACAGACAAAGCATACCGTTCATAGAGAAGGAAAGGAGAGGGTGCAGAATGTAGTGTTACAGTCACAGCTAGGGTGTAGAGAAAGACCAACTTAATGCGAGGTCGGTCCATTCAAAAGTCTGACAGCAGCAGGGAAGAAGCTGTTCTTGAGTCGGTCGGTACGTGACCTCAGACTTTTGTATCTTTTTCCCGAAGGAAGAAGGTGGAAGAGAGAATGCCCGGGGTGCGTGGGGGGGTCCTTGATTATGCTGGCTGCTTTTCCCCGAGGCAGCGGGAAGTGTAGACAGAGTCAATGGATGGGAGGCTGGTTTGCGTGATGGGACTGGGCTACATTCACAACCCTTTGTAGTTCCTTGCGGTCTTGGGCAGAGCAGGAGCCAGACCAAGCTGTGATACAACCAGGAAGGATGTTTTCTATGGGGCATCTGTAAAAGTTGGTGAGAGTCGTAGCGGACAGGCTGAATTTCCTTAGCCTCCTGAAAAAGTAGAGGCGTTGGTGGGACTTTCTTAACTATAGTGTCGGCATGGGGGGACCAGGACAGGTTGTTGGTGATCTGGACACCTAAAAGCTTGAAGCTCTTGATCATTTTGATGACTTAATCGGTGTCTTAATAGAGGCATACAAGATGATCAGAGGATTAGATAGGGTGGATAGTGAGAGCCTTTTTCCTCAGATGGTGTTGGCTAGCACGAGGGGACATAGCTTTAAATTGAGGGGTGAGAGATATAGGACAGATGTTAGAGGTAGGTTCTTTACTCGGAGAGTAGTAAGGGCGTGGAATGCCCAGCCTGCAGCAGTGGTGGACTCGTCAACGTTGAGAGCGTTCAAATGGTTATTGGATAAACATATGGATGATATTGGAATAGTGTCGATTAGAGGGGCTTTAGATTGGTTTCACTGGTCGGCGCAACATCGAGGGCCGAAGGGCCTGTACTGCGCTGTAATGTTCTAAATTTCCACTTCATCCCCGTTGATGTAGACAGGGGGATGTTCTCCTTTACGCTTCCTGAAGTTGATGACAATCTCCTTTGTTTTGTTGACATTGAGGGAGAGATTATTGTGGCCGCACCCAGTTCACCAGATTCTCTGTCTCATAGAATCCCAACAGTGCAGAAGGAGGCCATTTGGCCCATCGAGTCTGCACCAACCACAGTAGGCCCACCTAGGCCCTATTCTCCTAATCTCACTTATTTATCCTACTAATCCCCCTGATTAAATTGCCCCTTGGGGGCAATTTAGCACGGCCAATCCACCCAACCTGCACATCTTTGGACACTAAGGGACAATTTAGCATGGCCAATCCAACCAACCTGCACATCTTTGGACACTAAGGGACAATTTAGCATGGCCAGTCCACCCAACCTGCACATCTTTGGACACTAAGGGACAATTTAGCATGCCAGTCCACCCAACCTGCACATCTCTGGACACTAAGGGACAATTTAGCATGGCCAATCCACCCAACCCGCACATCTTTGGACACTAAGGGATAATTTAGCATGGCCAATCCACCCAACCTGCACATCTTTGGACACTAAGGGGCAATTTAGCATGGCCAATCCACCCAACCTGCACATCTTTGGACACTAAGGGACAATTTAGCATGGCCAATCCACCCAACCTGCACATCTTTGGACACTAATGGACAATTTAGCATGGCCAATCCACCCAACCTGCACATCTTTGGACCCTAAGGGACAATTTAGCATGGCCAATCCACCCAACCCGCACATCTTTGGACAGTAAGGGACAATTTAGCATGGCCAATCCACCCAAACTGCACATCTTTGGACACTGAGGGACAATTTATCATGGCCAATCCACCCAACCTGCACATCTTTGGACACTAATGGACAATTTAGCATGGCCAATCCACCCAACCTGCACATCTTTGGACACTAAGGGACAATTTAGCATGGCCAATCCACCCAACCTGCACATCTTTGGACACTAATGGACAATTTAGCATGGCCAATCCACCCAACCTGCACATCTTTGGACACTAAGGGACAATTTAGCATGGCCAATCCACCCAACCTGCACATCTTTGGACACTAAGGGACAATTTAGCATGGCCAATCCACCCAACCTGCACATCTTTGGACACTAAGGGGACAATTTAGCATGGCCAATCCACCCAACCTGCACATCTTTGGACACTAAGGGGACAATTTAGCATGGCCAATCCACCTAACCTACACATCTTTGGACACTAAGGGGACAATTTAGCATGGCCAATCCACCCAACCTGCACATCTTTGGACACTAAGGGACAATTTAGCATGGCCAATCCCCCTAACCCGCACATCTTTGGACACTAAGGGACAATTTAGCATGGCCAATCCACCCAACCTGCACATCTCTGGACACTAAGGGACAATTTAGCATGGCCAATCCACCCAACCTGCACATCTTTGGACACTAAGGGACAATTTAGCATGGCCAATCCACCCAACCTGCACATCTTTGGACACTAAGGGACAATTTAGCATGGCCAATCCACTCAACCTGCACATCTTTGGACACTAAGGGGCAATTTAGCATGGCCAATCCACCCAACCTGCACATCTTTGGACACTAAGGGGCAATTTAGCATGGCCAATCCACCCAACCTGCACATCTTTGGACACTAAGGGGCAATTTAGCATGGCCAATCCACCCAACCTGCTCATCTTTGGACACGAAGGGACAATTTAGCATGGCCAATCCACCCAACCTGCTCATCTTTGAACTGTGGGAGGAAACCGGAGCACCCGGAGGAAACCCACGCAGACACGGGGAGAACGTGCAGACTTCACACAGACAGTGACCCGAGCCGGGAATCGAACCCGGGACCCTGTCACTGTGAGGCAGCAGTGCCAACCCACTGTGCCACCGTGCCGCTCATTCCTGTACTCTGTCTCGTCATTGTTTGGGAACCGTTAGGAACAGTAACATCCAGAGGGATCTGGGCGTGCAGGTCCACAATTCCCTAAAAGTGGCAACACAGGTGGCCAAGGTGGTTAAGAAGGTGTATGGCATTCATGCCTTCATCGGCCGGGGCATTGAGTACAAGAGTTGGGGAATCATGTTGCAGCTCTATGAAACCTTGGTTGGGCTGCATTCGGAGTGTCGCGTGCAGTTCTGGTCACCACACTATCAGGAGGAACGTGGAACCTTTGGAGAAAGTGCAGAGAAGGTTCACCAGGACGTTGCCTGGTCTCCAAGGCGTTGGCTATGAGGAGAGGTTGGATAAACTGGGACTGTTTTCACTGGAAAGACGGAGGGGAGACCCGATAGAGGGTCTACAAAATGATGAGAGGTTTAGACGGGGTGGATAGTCAGAGGGCTTTTTCCCCAGGGTGGAAGTGTCAATTACGCGGGGGGGGCATGGGCACGGGTTCGAGGTGAGAGGGGGAAAGTTTTGGGGAGATGTGCGGGGGAAGTTTTTCACACAGAGAGTGGTGGGTGCCTGGAACGCGCGGCCAGAGGAGGTGGAGGAAGCAGGAACATTAGCAACATGTAAGAGGCATCTGAATGGGTGCTTGAATAGGGAGAGGAGAGAGGGTGTGGACCGAGGAAGGGCAGAAGGTTTTTTTTGGTAGTTTAGTGAGGGCATCGTGTACAGCACGGGCTTGGAAGGCCGAAGGGCCTGTTCCTGTGCTGTACTGTTCTTTTTTTCTTGTACCCTAGGATTCCACTTGTCAAAGCCTGCCGATCGGGAAAGTTTGCCTCCACTTGGGAATGACTGTGACTCCGTCTCTCTCTCTCTCTCTCACAGATGATCTTGCGACCCAGTCGCTGCTGAACAAGTTGATCCGCAGAACACTCTTTGAGCCCAGCAACAGTGTTGAGGTGCTACAGAAGGACCCCAAGTCCCCCCTCTACTCTGTCAAGACCTTCGAGGAGCTCAGACTGTAGGTATTCAGTCCCGGAGTCCTCCCAAATAAATCCCTGGAGCACCGTGCACAGTCCCAGTCTCCCTATCCCCATGGTTAGACCACACTCGGAGCTCCATGCACAGTTCCGGTCTCCCTATCCCCTCGGTTAGACCACACTTGGAGCACCGTGCACAGTTCCGGTCTCCCTATCCCCTCGGTTAGACCACACTCGGAGCACCGTGCACAGTTCCGGTCTCCCTATCCCCTCGGTTAGACCACACTCGGAGCACCGTGCACAGTTCCAGTCTCCCTATCCCCTCGGTTAGACCACACTCGGAGCACCGTGCACAGTTCCGGTCTCCCTATCCCCTCGGTTAGACCACACTCGGGCACCATGCACAGTTCCGGTCTCCCTATCCCCTCGGTTAGACCCACACTCGGAGCACCGTGCACAGTTCCGGTCTCCCTATCCCCTCGGTTAGACCACACTCGGAGCACCGTGCACAGTTCCGGTCTCCCTATCCCCTCGGTTAGACCCACACTCGGAGCACTGTGCACTGTTCCAGTCTCCCTATCCCCTCGGTTAGACCACACTCGGAGCACCGTGCACAGTTCCGGTCTCCCTATCCCCTCGGTTAGACCACACTCGGAGCACCGTGCACAGTTCCGGTCTCCCTATCCCCTCGGTTAGACCCACACTCGGAGCACTGTGCACTGTTCCAGTCTCCCTATCCCCTCAGTTAGACCACACTCGGGCACCATGCACAGTTCCGGTCTCCCTATCCCCTCGGTTAGACCACACTCGGAGCACCGTGCACAGTTCCAGTCTCCGTATCCCCTCGGTTAGACCACACTCGGAGCACCGTGCACAGTTCCAGTCTCCCTATCCCCTCGGTTAGACCACACTCGGAGCACCGTGCACAGTTCCCGTCTCCCTATCCCCTCGGTTAGACCCACACTCGGAGCACCGTGCACTGTTCCAGTGGGGAGAATGTGGGACTCGCTCCCACGGGGGGAGAATGTGGGACTCGCTCCCACGGGGGGGGGGGGGGGGAGGAATGTGGGACTCGCTCCCACGGAGGGGGAGAATGTGGGACTCGCTCCCACGGAGGGGGAGAATGTGGGACTCGCTCCCACGGAGGGGGAGAATGTGGGACTCGCTCCCACGGGGGGGGGAGAATGCGGGACTCGCTCCAACGGGGGGGAGAATGTGGGACTCGCTCCCACGGGGGGGGAGAATGTGGGACTCGCTCCCACGGGGGGGGGGAGAATGTGGGACTCGCTCCCACGGGGGGGGAGAATGTGGGACTCACTCCCACAGGGGGAGTGGGGGGAGAATATGGGACTCGCTCCCACGGGGGGGGAGAATGTGGGACTCACTCCCACAGGGAGAGTGGGGGGAGAATGTGGGACTCGCTCCCACGGGGGGGGAGAATGTGGGACTTGCTCCCACGGGGGGAGACATGGGGGACAATGTGAGATCGGGTGTGTGTGTGTGTGACTCCCCCTCTCGCTCTCTGCTCACTCACAGGAAGAGACCACTCCTGCAGGGTATCTACTCAATGGGATTCAATCGTCCATCCAAGATCCAGGAAGCAGCCCTTCCCATGATGCTTGCTGACCCGTGAGTGTCCGTAACATGTCAACACTGTCCCGTGTGTGTGTCTGGACACGTGTGTGAGTGCCCACTTCGGATTGTGTGTGTGTGAAGGGTTCATCCTCCCTCTGACTTCCCCCCTCTCTCTCCTCTCTCTCGCTCCCCCCTCTCTCTCTGTCGCTCCCCCCTCTCTCTCTGTCGCTCCCCCCCCTCTCTCTCTCTCGCTCCCCCTCTCTCTCTCTCGCTCCCCCCTCTCTCTCTCTCGCTCCCCCTCTCTCTCTCTCGCTCCCCCCTCTCTCTCTCTCGCTCCCCCCTCTCTCTCTCTCGCTCCCCCCTCTCTCTCGCTCCCCCCTCTCTCTCTCTCGCTCCCCACTCTCTCTCTCTCTCGCTCCCCCCTCTCT
>NW_027594961.1:0-8890 GCF_964213995.1 Mustelus asterias | reverse complement strand
GTGCCTCTCAGCCGTGGGCCGCAGAATCACAAGACCTGCTCAGTCCCTCCGCTGTGGCCTGCTGTGACTCGGCCACTGCTTGGAGCCTGCCACCCATAGTGAGGATCCCCTGCCCCAGGCTTTCCACTGCTGACACCACCCTTGCAGTGTTGGCCTGGGAAGCACGCATGACAGCCAATAGCTGGTCCGCCTGAAAGCTTTGGGACTCCTCCCAGCAGCCTCGCAGTTGGCCCAGTGTGGCCGTCAGCCCCTCCTGCATTCCCTGGCTCTGTTGCTGCATCTCCAGCAGCTGAGGGAGAAGTGATCTCAGAGGCCCAGCATGTAGCCTGGGGCCAGCTGAGTCCTCGCCTCCAGCAGGCCCCCGCATGCCAGAGGCCTCGGACGTTCCCTCCTCCACCCGATGTACATCAGCAGATGTGTCGTGCTCACCAGAGAGTGACCCAGAAGCCTCAACACTAACTGGACCCACCGACGTGTCTGTTTCTGCGATGGTGAGTTGTGAGGTACAAGCTGATGGATAACCTCCGGGGACTCGTCCGAGCTACCGTCCCCAGGATGGATGGGAGCTGTAGCTGGGGCCTGCGGTCCAGAAGGCCCTGGGGCGTCAGGATCTGTCCCTGAAACACAGGACACAAGGTGCAAGGGAGGGAGAGGAATCCGGGAGGCAAAACACATGAATCACATGTCTCCCTTGAACATAGAGGGCGGCACGGTAGCACAGTGGTTAGCACTGCTGCTTCACAGCTCCAGGGTCCTGGGTTCGATTCCCAGCCCGGGTCACTGTCTGTGTGGAGTTTGCACATTCTCCTCGTGTCTGCGTGGGTTTCCTCCGGGTGCTCCGGTTTCCTCCCACAGTCCAAAGATGTGCGGGTTAGGTTGATTGGCCAGGTTAAAAAGTTGCCCCTTAGAGTCCTGGGATGCGTAGGTTAGAGGGATTAGCGGGTAAATATGTGGGGGTAGGGCCTGGGTGGGATTGTGGTCGGTGCAGACTCGATGGGCCGAATGGCCTCCTTCTGCACTGTAGGGTTTCTATGATTTCTATGATAGAACACTGAACCCAGACAATTACATCACAGGGACAGGCCCTTCGGCCCTCCAACCCCGTAGCGACCAGGCTGCCCATCTGATTTGTTTGCCCCCATATGCCTCTATTCCCATCCCATTCAGATAGCTGTCGAGATGCCCCTTAAATGTCCCGGTAGTTTCCGCTTCCACGACCTCCCCCGGCAGTGAGTTCCAGACACCCTCTCAATACATCTCCTTTACTCCTTGCCCCTTGTACCCGAAACCCGTGCCCCCAATAAGTTGCCTCAAAGTGAGTGTAGGAATGACAGGTGCCCACGTCAGGATGGCAGACCGACCATTCTGTCACTAACAACCCGCGTCTCCCCATCTCTGGTGAGCTCCAGCGCCCGCTCCTCGGACGGGGTGAGGACCCGGAGGTCTGGCTCACCACCCCCTGTCTTCACCCTCTCCCGAGTGTTGTGCTCGGTCTTCTCCTGTGGAGACAGAAGGAACCATGAAATAAATGGTGGCGTGACTCATGCAGGGAATCAGGTGGTGATCCTTGGAGGGCAAACACAGTGAGGCTCATTGGGGGGAAGGGAAGGAGGTGCTTGGGGGTCAGGAGCTGGGAGCATGGAGGGTGCTGGGAATGGGAGGATCTGGGGGAGATATGGGGGAGCATGCTGAATGGGGTTCAGCACCCACCCTTGCTGCACGGATG
Organism: Mustelus asterias; assembly: GCF_964213995.1. Taxonomy (NCBI): domain Eukaryota; kingdom Metazoa; phylum Chordata; class Chondrichthyes; order Carcharhiniformes; family Triakidae; genus Mustelus; species Mustelus asterias. Next base: position 7,164 of record NW_027594961.1, on the reverse strand, counting down.
AAGTGACTGATTTGTTCCGGGACTGCCTCACGGTTCGGGGGGCCAGTGCCCTGGCACTGACTGAGGCGGCGACTGCCTCGCAGGCCGCATGGCCATCAGCCCCCCTGGGTCTGCGTCCTCCTGGGAGGAAGAGGGTGGCCCGCCTCGCCTCAGCTGCATTCAGCAGCCTCCCCAAGTCGTCATCAGAGAATCGGGGGGGCTGGCCGTGCGCACATTGTCCTGGACTGTCTGCCCGTCCATTCTGGGGCTTCTTATGGAGCTGTCCTTCGTTAGGGCAGCTCAGCTGCAGGCAGTTTGACAGAACATTCCAGCAAGTTCCACGCAGTTTGCTTGTTAGCATTGAGGGGAAGGCAAGTGAGCACTTGTCGGTGTGCTGCTGGGGAGGTGTGGGGGGGGGGCGATGGTGGATCAGTGCCTCAGTGATTAGCGACAGGGGAGAGAGAGGGAGGGTGTCACACAGCCATTGGAGTGTAGGTGGGATGGGGCCTTGTGCGGGAGGGTCCGGGCTGGGGGTAAAGGGGGATCATCCTGCCTGATATCTATAGGCTGGAGGGGGGATCTCTCTGCCTCAGATCGGTGGGGGAAGGGGGGGGTCCGCTGCCACTCTGCCTGAGATCGGTGGAGGGGAAAGGGGGAGGGGGCTGCGATTGTTCTGGGTGGCGGAGGGCGGGGGGGATACGGGGTCTGTAATGTGGTGGGTGTGGTAAATCGCTGTTATGTCCTGATGATGGACACACCCCTACCGGTGCTGCCTGAGGCACCCCAATGTTCACTGGGGTATAAAGGTGGCCGCTCCTCCCCTCCGCCTCATTCTGGTCCGGTCCCTCGGTTAGAGTTTACTGTAGAGTTAGTTCCCTTTTATAGTCAATAAAAGCCGATTATTCCAGATTCCGTCTCTGGGTGTTGAAAGTGCATCAATTTTATTAACTATATTGACATTTTCTTGTGATGTAACAACTCTTGAAGCCGGACAAACTCGAGCTGGACCCTCGAGCCGTGGGAGCCTCTGATAGTTTTGATCACTGGCTGAAATGCTTCCAGGCTTTCCTCAGCTCCTCCGCTGTCGTCCGGTCCGAGGCTGACAAAATCCACGTGCTCCACGCACGAACTTAATCCGGGACGCCTACGTCACGGGCGTCGGGTCGAGTTATACCCGACAGCGGCTGCTGGAGCAGGGTGGGTTGGACCTGCAGAAAACCCCCCGTGGCGCTCGCCGCATCGCTGGAGCTGGCCTCCCGTAATCTCGAAGCTTACACCCCCGACCACGCGAGCGCATCGTGGGCACCGCTGCAGTCCTCCCCAGTCCTCGAGCGGGCCCCTGACCCACACCACGCCACGTGGAGTCCACCACTCTACCGCCGCGGCAGTCCCTACTGGTCCGAAATGCTACTTCTGCGGCCTAGGAAAGCACCCCCGGCGAAGGATTCGTTCTGCTCCGCGTGTGGGAGGAAAGGCCACTCTGCGAAGGTCTGCCGGGAAAAGTCCACCTCAAGGTCCAGTAGCGCCGCGCGCCCGCAAGAGCCGCCATTTTGGACGACATCAGCCGCGTGCGACCCGCAAGAGCCGCCATTTTGGATGACATCAGCCGCGTGCGACCCGCGGGGGCCGCCATCTTGGATGCCATCAGCCGCGTGCGACCAGCAGGCGCCGCCATCTTGGACAACATCGGCCGCGTGCGACCAGCGGGGGCGGCCATTTTCGACGCCATCAGCTGCGTGTGACCAGCAGGGGCCGCCATCTTGGACGCCATCAGCTGCGTGCAACCAGCGGGGGCGGCCATCTTGGACGTCGTCAGCAACCTGTGACTTCTCACAGGCCTCGACAGTGGCGTCGATTACCCTGGACCAGTCCCAGCCTCACCAACTCGCCAGGTCCATAATGGACGTCCAGGTAAATGGCCACGTGGAGCATTGTTTGTTTGACAGTGGGAGCACGGAGAGCTTTATTCACTCTGATACGGTGAGTCGATACGCCCTTTCCGTGCGGCCCGTCAAACAAACGATCTTCATGGCATCGCAATCCCGCTCCGTAAATGTCCTCGGGTGCTGCGTGGTGACCCTGACGTTGAGGGGCACGGTATATGAGAATTTCAGGCTCCTCGTGCTGCCTCATCTCTGCGCGGCTGTACTCTTGGGGCTGGATTTCCTGACCCACCTGAGGAGTGTGACTATGATTTATAATGGGCCTCTTCCCCCGCTCTCCGTCTGCAACCAGCAGTTTCAAAATTGCCCACCGCGCACAACCTGCAGTCTCTCGACTCTTAAAATCGCCCCTCCCTCTCTGTTCGCTAATCTTGCCCCTGGTTGCAAGCCTATCGCCACCAAGAGCAGGCGGTACAGTGCTGGAGACAGGGCCTTTATCAGGTCCGAGGTCCAACGGCTCCTCAAGGAGGGGATCATCGAGGCCAGTACCAGCCCCTGGAGAGCTCAAGTGGTATCCGTAAAGTCTGGGGAGAAACATCGCATGGTCATTGACTACAGTCAGACCATTAACCGATACACGCAGCTGGACACATACCCCCTTCCCCGCAAATCTGACATGGTTAATCAGATTGCGCAATATCGGCTGTTCTCCACCATCGACTTGAAGTTGGCATACCACCAGCTCCCTATCCGCCCGGAGGACCGCCAATACACTGCCTTCGAGGCGGATGGCCGCCTCTATCACTTCCTTAGGGTCCCCTTTGGCGTCACCAACGGGGTCTTGGTTTTCCAGCGTGAGATGGACCGAATGGTGGACCAGAACGGGCTGCGGGCCACCTTCCCGTACCTGGATAACGTCACCATCTGCGGCCATGATCAGCAGGACCACGACGCCAACCTCCACAAATTCCTCCACACCGACACACTCCTAAATCTGACCTATAATAAGGAGAAGTGCGTATTCCGCACACACCGCCTCGCCATCCTTGGTTGTGTTGTGGAAAACGGAGTAATCAGTCCCGATCCCGACCGCATGCGTCCCCTCCTGGAACTCCCCCTCCCCACCAGCCTCAAAGCACTGAGGAGATGCCTGGGCTTCTTCTCGTATTACGCCCAGTGGGTCCCCAATTATGCGGATAAAGCCCGTCCGCTCATCAAATCCACCTCTTTTCCCCTGACGGCAGAGGCCCGCCTGGCCTTCGACCGCATCAAAGCCGACATCGCGAAGGCCACGATGCACGCTGTAGACGAATCCATCCCGTTCCAGGTGGAGAGCGATGCGTCTGACTTCGCCCTAGCCGCCACCCTTAGCCAGGCGGGCAGACCCGTGGCCTTCTTCTCACAAACCCTCCAAGGCCCTGAAATTCGACACTCCTCTGTCGAGAAGGAGGCCCAAGCCATAGTGGAAGCTGTACGGCACTGGCGCCACTACTTAGCTGGTAAACGATTCACCCTACACTCACGGACCAACGGTCAGTTGCCTTCATGTTTAACAACACGCAGCGGGGCAAGGTCAAAAATGATAAAATATTGAGGTGGAGAATCGAGCTTTCCACCTACAATTACGACATCTTATACCGGCCCGGGAAGCTCAATGAGCCCCCAGACGCCCTGTCCTGGGGAATATGTGCCAGCGCACAAATAGACCAATTGCAGACTCTCCACAACGACCTCTGCCACCCGGGGGTCACCAGGTTTTTTCACTTCATTAAAGCCCGTAACCTGCCCTACTCCATTGAGGAAGTCAGGTCTATAACCAGACTCTGCCAGGTCTGCGCAGAGTGCAAGCCGCACTTCTATCGGCCAGACAGAGCACACCTCATAAAGGCCACCTGCCCTTTCGAACGCCTAAGCGTCGACTTCAAAGGCCCCCTCCCCTCTTCTGACCGCAACATATACTTCCTCAACGTCATTGACGAATATTCACGTTTCCCCTTCGCTATTCCCTGCCCGGATATGACCTCGGCCACGGTCGTCAGGGTCCTGCACAGCCTCTTCACCCTGTTCGGTTTCCCTAGCTATATCCATAGCGACCGGGGATCCTCCTTTATGAGTAATGAGCTGCGACAGTACCTGCTCTCCAAAGGCATAGCCTCGAGTAGGACCACCAGCTACAACCCCAGGGGGAACGGACAGGTAGAGAGGGAGAATGCGACAGTCTGGAAGGCCGTTTTACTAGCTCTGCGGTCTAAAGGTCTTCCAGTCACCCGCTGGCAAGAGGTCCTCCCTGATGCACGACACTCGATTAGATCACTCCTTTGCACAGCTACCAATGCCACTCCCCACGAACGAATGTTCCCGTTCCCCAGGAAGTCGTCCTCGGGGACATCCCTACCGTAGTGGCTGGTGTACCCCGGCCCTGTTCTGCTCCGGAGGCATATTCGGACCCGGAAGTCGGATCCCCCCGGTCGATAGGGTCCAGCTCCTCCACGCCAACCCCCAATGTGCCTACGTGGCGTATCCCGATGGGCGAGAGGACACAGTCTGGATTCGAGATCTGGCACCCACGGGTGCCCCGGAGTCCACTACGCCCCACACCCCCAAACTCTTTGGGCTCCAAACAGCTCCAGGGTCACTGCTCACTCCTCTCACCCCTGTGTCCAGCTCGCCTGAGCCCCGGGGAACCGTCACCACGCACCCGGCAGTTGGACGAGGCTGTGGATGGGTCCGATAATCGGGTTTTGGCGCCCGAACCGACACCGCAATCTCCGCAACTGACTTGGCGGCCAACGGAACCGACATCGCAACCTACACTACGGCAGTCGCAGCGGCGGATCAAGCCACCGAACCGACTTAATCTGTGACTCTGTAAATATAGTTCCACCCATCTCACCCCCGCTGGACTCTTTTTTGTTAAACAGGGGGTGAATGTGGTAAATCACAGTTATGTCCTGATGATGGACACACCTCTACCGGTGCTGCCTGAGGCACCCCAATGTTCACTGGGGTATAAAGGTGGCCGCTCCTCCCCTCCGCCTCATTCTGGTCCGGTCCCTCGGTTAGAGTTTACTGTAGAGTTAGTTCCCTTTTACAGTCAATAAAAGCCGATTATTCCAGATTCCGTCTCTGGGTGTTGATAGTGCATCAGTGGGGGTGGGGCGATGCCTGTGGGGTCCAGGGGGAGGCATTATCCGGCCCGGGAACGATCTGACACACAGGGGGGCGATTGTTGACATTGTTTTCGAACTGCGTGGGTGCAGTTCAGAGCTCCGATCGTTCCGGCCACGCTCAGTCCGCTCACAGCGCCATTCTGAGCCCCAATTAGTTTTCATGCTGAGTGCGTCTGGGGGGCGTCTGGAAGCAGATTCCCAAATTGGATCTGAATCACACCCAGATTCAGCACTTAGAATGAAAATGGTAAAATCGGGCTCCACTCTGTCTCACACACAGTCTCGCAGACACTGTTTCTCACACACTCACATACGCACTCTCACACTCTCTCACACACACTCTCTCTCTCACTCTCTCACACACACTCTCTCTCACACACTCACATACGCACTCTCACACTCTCTCACACACTCTCTCTCACTCTCTCACACACACTCTCTCTCTCACACTCTCTCTCACACACACTCTCACACACACTCTCTCACACACACTCTCTCACACACACTCTCTCTCACACTCTCTCACACACACTCCCTCTCTCACTCTCTCACACACACTCTCTCTCTCACACTCTCTCTCACACACACTCTCACACACACTCTCTCACACGCACACTCTCTCTCACACACACTCTCACACACACTCTCTCACACACACTCTCTCTCACACACACTCTCTCACACTCTCTCTCACACTCTCTCACACACACTCACTCACACGTACACTCTATCTCACACTCTCTCTCTCACACTCTCACACACACACTCTCTCTCACACTCTCTCACACACACTCTCTCTCACACTCTCTCACACGCACACTCTATCTCACACTCTCACACACACTCTCTCTCTCTCACGCACACTCTCTCTCACACACACTCTCTCACACACACTCTCACACACACTCTCTCACACACACTCTCTCTCACACTCTCTCACACACACTCTCTCACACACACTCTCTCTCACACACACTCTCTCACACACTCTCTCTCACACTCTCTCACACACACTCTCTCACATGCACACTCTATCTCACACTCTCTCACACACTCTCTCTCTCACACTCTCACACACACACTCTCTCTCACACTCTCTCACACGCACTCTCTCTCACACTCTCTCACACGCACACTCTATCTCACACTCTCACACACACTCTCTCTCTCACACTCTCTCACACACACTCTCTCTCTCACACTCTCACACACACACTCTCTCTCTCACACTCACACACACACTCTCTCTCACACACACTCTCTCTCACACACACTCTCTCTCACACACTCTGTCTCTCACACTCTCTCACATACACTCTCCCTCACACACACACTCTCTCTCACACACACTCTCTCTCTTAAACACTCTCTCTCTCTCACACTCTCACACACACTCTCTCTCACACACACACTCTCTCACACACACACTCTCTCTCTTACACACTCTCTCTCAACACACTCTCTCTCACACACTCTCTCACACACACTCTCTCTCACACACACACTCTCTCACACACACACTCTCTTACACACTCTCTCTCACACTCTCTCACACACACTCTCTCTCACACACACACTCACTCACACACACACTCTCTCTCTTACACACTCTCTCCCACACACACTCTCTCTCACACACTCTCTCTCACACACACGCTCTCTCTCTCACACACTCTCTCTCACACACAGTCTCTCTCTCACAGACTCTCTCTCTCTCTCACACACACTCTCTCTCACACTCACTCTCTCACACACTCTCTCTCTCACACACACGCACTCTCTCTCACTCTCACACACACTCTCTCTCACACACTCTCTCTCACACACACTTTCACACACACACTCTCTCACACTCTCTCACACACACTCTCTCTCACACACACTCTCTCTCACACACACTCTCTCTCTCTCACACTCTCCCTCTCTCTCACACACACTCTCTCTACACACACTCTCTCTCTCACACACACTCTCTCTCTCACACACACTCTCTCTTTCTCACACACACTCTCTCTCTCACACACTCTCTCTCACACACTCTCTCTCACACACACTCTCTCTCACACACACACTCTCTCTCACACACACTCTCTCTCACACACACACTCTCTCACACACACTCTCACACACTC
>NW_027594960.1:0-9000 GCF_964213995.1 Mustelus asterias | reverse complement strand
ACTGCCCCCGGCACTCACCGTTACACTGCCCCCGGCACTCACCGTTACACTGCCCCCGGTACTCACCGTTACACTGCCCCCGGCACTCACCGTTACACTGCCCCCGGCACTCACCGTTACACTGCCCCCGGCACTCACCGTTACACTACCCCCGGCACTCACCGTTACACTACCCCCGGCACTCACCGTTACACTCCCCTCGGCACTCACCGTTACACTGCTCCCGGCACTCACCGTTACACTGCCCCCGGCACTCACCGTTACACTGCCCTCGGTACTCACCGTTACACTGCCCCCGGCACTCCGTTACACTGCCCTCGGCACTCACCGTTACACTGCCCCCGGCACTCACCGTTACACTGCCCTCGGCACTCACCGTTACACTGCCCCCGGCACTCACCGTTACACTGCCCCCGGCACTCACCGTTACACTGCCCCCGGCACTCACCGTTACACTGCCCCCGGCACTCACCGTTACACTGCCCCCGGCACTCACCGTTACACTGCCCCCGGCACTCACCGTTACACTGCCCCCGGCACTCACCGTTACACTGCCCCCGGCACTCACCGTTACACTGCCCCCGGCACTCAGCGTCACACTGCCCCCGGCACTCACCGTCACACTGCCCCCGGCACTCACCGTCACACTGCCCCCGGCACTCACCGTTACACTGCCCCCGGCACTCACCGTTACACTGCCCTCGGCACTCACCGTTACACTGCCCCCGGCACTCACCGTCACACTGCCCTCGGCACTCACCGTTACACTGCCCCCGGCACTCTCCGTTACACTGCCCTCGGCACTCACCGTTACACTGCCCCCGGCACTCACCGTTACACTACCCCCGGCACTCACCGTTACACTGCCCCCGGCACTCACCGTTACACTGCCCCCGGCACTCACCGTTACACTACCCCCGGCACTCACCGTTACACTACCCCCGGCACTCACCGTTACACTCCCCTCGGCACTCACCGTTACACTGCTCCCGGCACTCACCGTTACACTGCCCCCCGCACTCACCGTTACACTGCCGTCAGCACTCACCGTTACACGGCCCCCGGCACTCACCGTTACACTGCCCCCGGCACTCACCGTTACACTGCCCCCGGCACTCACCGTTACTCACCGCTGTTTGTAATATTTATTAATGATCTGGATGAGGGTATAGTTGGGTGGATTAGCAAATTTGCTGATGACACCAAAGTCGGTGGTGTGGTAGACAGTGAGGAAGGGTGTCGTAGTTTGCAGGAAGACTTAGACAGGTTGCAAAGTTGGGCCGAGAGGTGGCGGATGGAGTTTAATGCGGAGAAGTGTGAGGTAATTCACTTTGGTAGGAATAACAGATGTGTTGAGTATAGGGCTAATGGGAGGACTTTGAATAGTGTGGAGGAGCAGAGGGATCTAGGTGTATGTGTGCATAGATCCCTGAAAGTTGGGAATCAAGTAGATAAGGTTGTTAAGAAGGCATATGGTGTCTTGGCGTTTATTGGTAGGGGGATTGAATTTAGGAGTCGTAGCGTTATGTTGCAACTGTACACAACTCTGGTGCGGCCGCACTTGGAGTACTGTGTGCAGTTCTGGTCCCCACATTACAGGAAGGATGTGGAGGCTTTGGAGAGGGTGCAGAGGAGGTTTACCAGGATGTTGCCTGGTATGGAGGGGAGATCCTATGAGGAGAGGCTGAGGGATTTGGGATTGTTTTCGCTGGAAAGGCGGCGGCTAAGAGGGGATCTTATTGAAACATATAAGATGATTAGAGGTTTAGATAGGGTGGATAGTGATAGCCTTTTTCCTCTGATGGAGAAATCCAGCACGAGGGGGCATGGCTTTAAATTGAGGGGGGGTAGTTATAGAACCGATGTCAGGGGTAGGTTCTTTACCCAGAGGGTGGTGAGGGATTGGAATGCCCTGCCAGCATCAGTTGTAAATGCGCCTAGTTTGGGGGCGTTTAAGAGATCCGTAGATAGGTTCATGGACGAAAAGAAATTGGTTTAGGTTGGAGGGTCACAGTTTTTTTTTCTTTTAACTGGTCGGTGCAACATCGTGGGCCGAAGGGCCTGTTCTGCGCTGTAATGTTCTATGTTCTATGTTACACTGCCCTCGGCACTCACCGTTACACTGCCCCCGGCACTCACCGTTACACTGCCCCCGGCACTCACCGTCACACTGCCCCCGGCACTCACCGTCACACTGCCCCCGGCACTCACCGTTACACTGCCCCCGGCACTCACCGTTACACTGCCCTCGGCACTCACCGTCACACTGCCCCCAGGCACTCACCGTTACACTGCCCCCGGCACTCACCGTCACACTGCCCCCGGCACTCACCGTCACACTGCCCTCGGCACTCACCGTCACACTGCCCCCGGCACTCACCGTCACACTGCCCCGGCACTCACCGTCACACTGCCCCCGGCACTCACCGTCACACTGCCCTCGGCACTCACCGTTACACTCCCCTCGGCACTCACCGTCACACCGCCCCCGGCACTCACCGTCACACTGCCCCCGGCACTCACCGTTACACGGCCCCCGGCACTCACCGTTACACGGCCCCCGGCACTCACCGTTACACTGCCCCCGGCACTCACCGTTACACTGCCCCCAGCACTCACCGTTACACTACCCCCGGCACTCACCGTTACACTGCCCCCGGCACTCACCGTTACACTACCCCCGGCACTCACCGTTACACTACCCCCGGCACTCACCGTTACACTGCCCCCGGCACTCACCGTTACACTGCCCTCGGCACTCACCGTTACACTGCCCTCGGCACTCACCGTTACACTGCCCCCGGCACTCACCGTTACACTGCCCCCGGCACTCACCGTCACACTGCCCCCGGCACTCACCGTTACACTACCCCCGGCACTCACCGTTACACTGCCCCCGGCACTCACCGTTACACTGCCCTCGGCACTCACCGTTACACTGCCCTCGGCACTCACCGTTACACTGCCACCGGCACTCACCGTTACACTGCCCTCGGTACTCACCGTTACACTGCCCCCGGCACTCACCGTTACACTGCCCCCGGCACTCACCGTTACACTGCCCTCGGCACTCACCGTCACACTGCCCCCAGGCACTCACCGTTACACTGCCCCCGGCACTCACCGTCACACTGCCCTCGGCACTCACTGTTACACTGCCCCCGGCACTCACCGTTACACTGCCCCCGGCACTCACCGTTACACTGCCCCCGGCACTCACCGTTACACTGCCCCCGGCACTCACCGTTACACTGCCCCCGGCACTCACCGTCACACTGCCCCCGGCACTCACCGTCACACTGCCCCGGCACTCACCGTCACACTGCCCCCGGCACTCACCGTCACACTGCCCTCGGCACTCACCGTTACACTCCCCTCGGCACTCACCGTCACACCGCCCCCGGCACTCACCGTCACACTGCCCCCGGCACTCACCGTTACACGGCCCCCGGCACTCACCGTTACACGGCCCCCGGCACTCACCGTTACACTGCCCCCGGCACTCACCGTTACACTGCCCCCAGCACTCACCGTTACACTACCCCCGGCACTCACCGTTACACTGCCCCCGGCACTCACCGTTACACTACCCCCGGCACTCACCGTTACACTACCCCCGGCACTCACCGTTACACTGCCCCCGGCACTCACCGTTACACTGCCCTCGGCACTCACCGTTACACTGCCCTCGGCACTCACCGTTACACTGCCCCCGGCACTCACCGTTACACTGCCCCCGGCACTCACCGTCACACTGCCCCCGGCACTCACCGTTACACTACCCCCGGCACTCACCGTTACACTGCCCCCGGCACTCACCGTTACACTGCCCTCGGCACTCACCGTTACACTGCCCTCGGCACTCACCGTTACACTGCCACCGGCACTCACCGTTACACTGCCCTCGGTACTCACCGTTACACTGCCCCCGGCACTCACCGTCACACTGCCCCCGGCACTCACCGTTACACTGCCCCTCGGCACTCACCGTTACACTGCCCTCGGTACTCACCGTTACACTGCCCTCGGCACTCACCGTTACACTGCCCTCGGTACTCACCGTTACACTGCCCTCGGTACTCACCGTTACACTGCCCCTGGCACTCACCGTTACACTGCCCCCGGCACTCACCGTTACACTGCCCCCGGCACTCACCGTTACACTGCCCCCGGCACTCACCGTCACACTGCCCCCGGCACTCACCGTTACACTGCCCTCGGCACTCACCGTTACACTGCCCCTCGGCACTCACCGTTACACTGCCCCCGGCACTCACCGTTACACTGCCCTCGGTACTCACCGTTACACTGCCTTCGGCACTCACCGTTACACTGCCCTCGGCACTCACCGTTACACTGCCCCCGGCACTCACCGTTACACTGCCCCCGGCACTCACCGTTACACTGCCCCCGGCACTCACCGTTACACTGCCCCCGGCACTCACCGTTACACTGCCCCCGGCACTCACCGTTACACTGCCCTCGGCACTCACCGTTACACTGCCCCCGGCACTCACCGTTACACTGCCCCCGGCACTCACCGTTACACTGCCCCCGGCACTCACCGTTACACTGCCCCCGGCACTCACCGTTACACTGCCCCTCGGCACTCACCGTTACACTGCCCCCGGCACTCACCGTCACACTGCCCCCGGCACTCACCGTCACACTGCCCCCGGCACTCACCGTTACACTGCCCCCGGCACTCACCGTTACACTGCCCCCGGCACTCACCGTTACACTACCCCCGGCACTCACCGTTACACTGCCCCCGGCACTCACCGTTACACTGCCCCCGGCACTCACCGTTACACTACCCCCGGCACTCACCGTTACACTGCCCCCGGCACTCACCGTTACACTGCCCTCGGCACTCACCGTTACACTGCCCTCGGCACTCACCGTTACACTGCCCTCGGCACTCACCGTTACACTGCCCTCGGCACTCACCGTTACACTGCCCCCGGCACTCACCGTCACACTGCCCCCGTCACTCACCGTCACACTGCCCCCGGCACTCACCGTTACACTCCCCTCGGCACTCACCGTTACACTGCCCCCGGCACTCACCGTCACACTGCCCCCGGCACTCACCGTCACACTGCCCCCGGCACTCACCGTTACACTCCCCTCGGCACTCACCGTTACACTGCCCCCGGCACTCACCGTTACACTGCCCCCGGCACTCACCGTTACACTTCCCCCGGTACTCACCGTTACACTACCCCCGGCACTCACCGTTACACTGCCCTCGGTACTCACCGTTACACTGCCCCCGGCACTCACCGTTACACTGCCCCCGGCACTCACCGTTACACTGCCCCCGGCACTCACCGTTACACTGCCCCCGACACTCACCGTTACACTTCCCCCGGTACTCACCGTTACACTGCCCCCGGCACTCACCGTTACACTGCCCCCGGCACTCACCGTTACACTGCCCCCGGCACTCACCGTTACACTTCCCCCGGTACTCACCGTTACACTACCCCCGGCACTCACCGTTACACTGCCCTCGGTACTCACCGTTACACTGCCCCCGGCACTCACCGTTACACTGCCCCCGGCACTCACCGTTACACTGCCCCCGGCACTCACCGTTACACTGCCCCCGGCACTCACCGTTACACTGCCCCCGGCACTCACCGTTACACTGCCCCCGGCACTCACCGTTACACTGCCCCCGGCACTCAGCGTTACACTGCCCCCGGCACTCACCGTTACACTGCCCTCGGCACTCACCGTTACACTGCCCCCGGCACTCACCGTTACACTGCCCCCGGCACTCAGCGTTACACTGCTCCCGGCACTCACCGTTACAGTACCCCCGGCACTCACCGTTACACTCCCCTCGGCACTCACCGTTACACTGCCCCCGGCACTCACCGTTACACTTCCCCCGGCACTCACCGTTACACTGCCCCCGGCACTCACCGTTACACTGCCCTCGGCACTCACCGTCACACTGCCCCCGGCACTCACCGTTACACTTCCCCCGGCACTCACCGTTACACTGCCCTCGGCACTCACCGTCACACTGCCCCCGGCACTCACCGTTACACTGCCCCCGGCACTCAGCGTTACACTGCCCCCGGCACTCACCGTTACACTGCCCTCGGCACTCACCGTTACACTGCCCTCGGCACTCACCGTTACACTGCCCCCGGCACTCACCGTTACACTGCCCCCGGCACTCACCGTTACACTGCACCCGGCACTCACCGTTACACTGCCCTCGGTACTCACCGTCACACTGCCCTCGGCACTCACCGTTACACTGCCCCCGACACTCACCGTTACACTGTCCCCGGCACTCACCGTTACACTGCCCCCGGCACTCACCGTTACACTGCCCCCGGCACTCACCGTTACACTACCCTCGGCACTCACCGTTACACTGCCCCCGGCACTCACCGTCACACTGCCCCCGGCACTCACCGTTACACTGCCCTCGGCACTCACCGTTACACTGCCCTCGGCACTCACCGTTACACTGCCCCCGGCACTCACCGTCACACTGCCCCCGGCACTCACCGTTACACTGCCCTCGGCACTCACCGTTACACTGCCCCCGACACTCACCGTTACACTGCCCCCGGCACTCACCGTTACACTGCCCCCGGCACTCACCGTTACACTGCCCCCGGCACTCACCGTTACACTGCCCTCGGTACTCACCGTTACACTGCCCCCGGCACTCACCGTTACACTGCCCCCGGCACTCACCGTCACACTGCCCCCGGCACTCACCGTTACACTGCCCCCGGCACTCACCGTCACACTGCCCTCGGCACTCACCGTTACACTGCCCCCGGCACTCACCGTTACACTGCCCACGGCACTCACCGTCACACTGCCCCCGGCACTCACCGTTACACTGCCCCCGGCACTCACCGTCACACTGCCCCCGGCACTCACCGTTACACTGCCCCCGGCACTCACCGTTACACTACCCCCGGCACTCACCGTCACACTGCCCCCGGCACTCACCGTTACACTGCCCCCGGCACTCACCGTTACACTGCCCCCGGCACTCACCGTTACACTGCCCCCGGCACTCACCGTTACACTCCCCTCGGCACTCACCGTTACACTCCCCTCAGCACTCACCGTCACACTGCCCCCTGCACTCACCGTTACACTGCCCTCGGCACTCACCGTTACACTGTCCCCGGCACTCACCGTTACACTGCCCCCGGCACTCACCGTCACACTGCCCCCGGCACTCACCGTTACACTGCCCCCGGCACTCACCGTTACACTGCCCCCGGCACTCACCGTTACACTGCCCTCGGCACTCACCGTTACACTACCCCCGGCACTCACCGTTACACTGCCCTCGGCACTCACCGTTACACTACCCCCGGCACTCACCGTTACACTGCCCTCGGCACTCACCGTCACACTGCCCCCGGCACTCACCGTTACACTGCCCCCGGCACTCACCGTTACACTGCCCCCGGCACTCACCGTTACACTGCCCCCGGCACTCACCGTCACACCGCCCCCGACACTCACCGTTACACTGCCCCCGGCACTCACCGTTACACTGCCCTCGGCACTCACCGTCACACTGCCCCCGGCACTCACCGTTACACTGCCCTCGGCACTCACCGTCACACTGCCCCCGGCACTCACCGTCACACTGCCCCCGGCACTCACCGTTACACTGCCCCCGGTACTCACCGTTACACTGCCCCCGGCACTCACCGTTACACTGCCCCCGGCACTCACCGTTACAATGCCCCCGGTACTCACCGTTACACTGCCCTCGGCACTCACCGTTACACTGCCCCCGGCACTCACCGTTACACTGCCCCCGGCACTCACCGTTACACTGCCCCCGGCACTCACCGTTACACTGCCCCCGACACTCACCGTTACACTGCCCCCGGCACTCACCGTTACACTCCCCTCGGCACTCACCGTCACACTGCCCCCGGCACTCACCGTTACACTGCCCCCGGCACTCACCGTCACACTGCCCTCGGCACTCACCGTTACACTGCCCCCGGTACTCACCGTTACACTGCCCCCGGCACTCACCGTTACACTGCCCCCGGCACTCACCGTCACACTGCCCCCGGCACTCACCGTTACACTGCCCCCGGCACTCACCGTTACACTACCCCAGGCACTCACCGTTACACTGCCCCCGGCACTCACCGTTACACTGCCCTCGGTACTCACCGTTACACTGCCCTCGGCACTCACCGTTACACTGCCCCCGGTACTCACCGTTACACTGCCCCCGGCACTCACCGTTACACTCCCCTCGGCACTCACCGTTACACTGCCCCCGGCACTCACCGTCACACTGCCCCCGGCACTCACCGTTACACTGCCCCCGGCACTCACCGTTACACTGCCCCCGGCACTCACCGTTACACTGCCCCCGGCACTCACCGTTACACTCCCCTCGGCACTCACCGTTACACTCCCCTCGGCACTCACCGTTACACTGCCCCCGGCACTCACCGTTACACTGCCCCCGGCACTCACCGTTACACTGCCCCCGGCACTCACCGTTACACTCCCCTCGGCACTCACCGTTACACTGCCCCCGGCACTCACCGTTACACTGCCCTCGGTACTCACCGTTACACTGCCCTCGGCACTCACCGTTACACTGCCCTCGGTACTCACCGTTACACTGCCCCCGGCACTCACCGTTACACTGCCCTCGGCACTCACCGTCACACTGCCCCCGGCACTCACCGTCACACTGTCCCCGGCACTCACCGTCACACTCCCCTCAGCACTCACCGTTACACTGCCCTCGGCACTCACCGTTACACTGCCCTCGGCACTCACCGTTACACTGCCCCCGGCA
Organism: Mustelus asterias; assembly: GCF_964213995.1. Lineage (NCBI taxonomy): Eukaryota > Metazoa > Chordata > Chondrichthyes > Carcharhiniformes > Triakidae > Mustelus > Mustelus asterias. The sequence continues at coordinate 167 of NW_027594960.1, read as the reverse complement.
CTCACCGTTACACTGCCCTCGGCACTCACCGTTACACTGCCCCCGGCACTCACCGTTACACTGCCCCCGGCACTCACCGTTACACTGCCCCCGGCACTCACCGTTACACTGCCCTCGGCACTCACCGTTACACTGCCCTCGGTACTCACTGTTAAACTGCCCTCGGT
>NW_027594959.1:0-9000 GCF_964213995.1 Mustelus asterias | reverse complement strand
CATTAGAGACACTCTCCCTCCATTAGAGACACTCACCCTCCATCAGAGACACTCTCCCTCCATCAGAGACACTCTCCCTCCATTAGAGACACTCACCCTCCATTAGAGACACTCTCCCTCCATTAGAGACACTCTCCCTCCATCAGAGACATTCTCCCTCCATTAGAGACACTCTCCCTCCATCAGAGACACTCACCCTCCATTAGAGACACTCTCCCTCCATTAGAGAGACTCTCCCTCCATTAGAGACACACTCCCTCCATTAGAGACACACTCCCTCCATTAGAGACACTCTCCCTCCATCAGAGACACTCTCCCTCCATTAGAGACACTCTCCCTCCATTAGAGACACTCTCCCTCCATTAGAGACACTCTCCCTCCATTAGAGACACTCTCCCTCCATTAGAGACACTCACCCTCCATCAGAGACACTCTCCCTCCATCAGAGACACTCTCCCTCCATCAGAGACACTCTCCCTCCATTAGAGACACTCTCCCTCCATTAGAGACACTCTCCCTCCATTAGAGACACACTCCCTCCATTAGAGGCACACTCCCTCCATTAGAGACACACTCCCTCCATTAGAGACACACTCCCTCCATTAGAGACACTCTCCCTCCATCAGAGACACTCTCCCTCCATTAGAGACACTCTCCCTCCATTAGAGACACACTCCCTCCATTAGAGACACTCTCCCTCCATTAGAGACACTCACCCTCCATTAGAGACACTCACCCTCCATTAGAGACACTCTCCCTCCATCAGAGACACACTCCCTCCATCAGAGACACACTCCCTCCATTAGAGACACACTCCCTCCATCAGAGACACTCTCCCTCCATCAGAGACACACTCCCTCCATTAGAGACACTCTCCCTCCATTAGAGACACTCTCCCTCCATCAGAGACACTCTCCCTCCATTAGGGACACTCTCCCTCCATCAGAGACACTCTCCCTCCATTAGAGACACTCTCCCTCCATTAGAGACACTCTCCCTCCATCAGAGACACTCTCCCTCCATCAGAGACACTCTCCCTCCATCAGAGACACTCTCCCTCCATTAGAGACACTCTCCCTCCATCAGAGACACTCTCCCTCCATTAGAGACACTCTCCCTCCATCAGAGACACTCTCCCTCCATTAGAGACACTCTCCCTCCATCAGAGACACTCTCCCTCCATTAGAGACACTCTCCCTCCATCAGAGACACTCTCCCTCCATTAGAGACACTCTCCCTCCATCAGAGACACTCTCCCTCCATTAGAGACACTCTCCCTCCATTAGAGACACTCTCCCTCCATTAGAGACACTCTCCCTCCATCAGAGACACTCACCCTCCATCAGAGACACTCACCCTCCATTAGAGACACTCTCCCTCCATCAGAGACACTCTCCCTCCATTAGAGACACTCTCCCTCCATTAGAGACACTCTCCCTCCATTAGAGACACTCTCCCTCCATTAGAGACACTCTCCCTCCATTAGAGACACTCTCCCTCCATTAGAGACACACTCCCTCCATCAGAGACACTCTCCCTCCATCAGAGACACTCTCCCTCCATCAGAGACACTCTCCCTCCATTAGAGACACTCTCCCTCCATTAGAGACACTCTCCCTCCATTAGAGACACACTCCCTCCATTAGAGACACTCTCCCTCCATCAGAGACACTCTCCCTCCATTAGAGACACACTCCCTCCATTAGAGACACTCTCCCTCCATTAGAGACACACTCCCTCCATTAGAGACACTCTCCCTCCATTAGAGACACACTCCCTCCATTAGAGACACTCTCCCTCCATTAGAGACACTCTCCCTCCATTAGAGACACACTCCCTCCATTAGAGACACTCTCCCTCCATTAGAGACACTCTCCCTCCATCAGAGACACTCACCCTCCATTAGAGACACTCTCCCTCCATCAGAGACACTCTCCCTCCATTAGAGACACTCTCCCTCCATTAGAGACACTCTCCCTCCATCAGAGACACTCTCCCTCCATCAGAGACACTCTCCCTCCATTAGAGACACTCTCCCTCCATTAGAGACACTCTCCCTCCATTAGAGACACTCTCCCTCCATTAGAGACACTCTCCCTCCATTAGAGACACACTGCCTCCATTAGAGACACTCTCCCTCCATTAGAGACACTCTCCCTCCATCAGAGACACTCTCCCTCCATCAGAGACACTCTCCCTCCATTAGAGACACTCTCCCTCCATTAGAGACACTCTCCCTCCATCAGAGACACTCTCCCTCCATCAGAGACACTCTCCCTCCATTAGAGACACTCTCCCTCCATTAGAGACACACTCCCTCCATTAGAGACACTCTCCCTCCATTAGAGACACTCTCCCTCCATTAGAGACACTCTCCCTCCATCAGAGACACTCTCCCTCCATTAGAGACACTCTCCCTCCATCAGAGACACTCTCCCTCCATTAGAGACACACTCCCTCCATCAGAGACACACTCCCTCCATCAGAGACACTCTCCCTCCATCAGAGACACTCTCCCTCCATCAGAGACACTCTCCCTCCATTAGGGACACTCTCCCTCCATTAGAGACACACTCCCTCCATTAGAGACACTCTCCCTCCATTAGAGACACTCACCCTCCATTAGAGACACTCTCCCTCCATCAGAGACACTCTCCCTCCATTAGGGACACTCTCCCTCCATTAGAGACACACTCCCTCCATTAGAGACACACTCCCTCCATCAGAGACACTCTCCCTCCATCAGAGACACTCACCCTCCATTAGAGACACTCTCATAGAACATAGAACATAGAACATTACAGCGCAGAACAGGCCCTTCGGCCCACGATGTTGCACCGACCAGTTAAAAAAAAACTGTGACCCTCCAACCTAAACCAATTTCTTTTCGTCCATGAACCTATCTACGGATCTCTTAAACGCCCCCAAACTAGGCGCATTTACTACTGATGCTGGCAGGGCATTCCAATCCCTCACCACCCTCTGGGTAAAGAACCTACCCCTGACATCGGTTCTATAACTACCCCCCCTCAATTTAAAGCCATGCCCCCTCGTGCTGGATTTCTCCATCAGAGGAAAAAGGCTATCACTATCCACCCTATCTAAACCTCTAATCATCTTATATGTTTCAATAAGATCCCCTCTTAGCCGCCGCCTTTCCAGCGAAAACAATCCCAAATCCCTCAGCCTCTCCTCATAGGATCTCCCCTCCATACCAGGCAACATCCTGGTAAACCTCCTCTGCACCCTCTCCAAAGCCTCCACATCCTTCCTGTAATGTGGGGACCAGAACTGCACACAATACTCCAAGTGCGGCCGCACCAGAGTTGTGTACAGTTGCAACATAACGCTACGACTCCTAAATTCAATCCCCCTACCAATAAACGCCAAGACACCATATGCCTTCTTAACAACCTTATCTACTTGATTCCCAACTTTCAGGGATCTATGCACACATACACCTAGATCCCTCTGCTCCTCCACACTATTCAAAGTCCTCCCGTTAGCCCTATACTCAACACATCTGTTATTCCTACCAAAGTGAATTACCTCACACTTCTCCGCATTAAACTCCATCCGCCACCTCTCGGCCCAACTTTGCAACCTGTCTAAGTCTTCCTGCAAACTACGACACCCTTCCTCACTGTCTACCACACCACCGACTTTGGTGTCATCAGCAAATTTGCTAATCCACCCAACTATACCCTCATCCAGATCATTAATAAATATTACAAACAGCAGTGGCCCCAAAACAGATCCCTGAGGTACACCACTTGTAACCGCACTCCATGATGAATATTTACTATCAACCACCACCCTCTGTTTCCCTCCATTAGAGACACTCTCCCTCCATTAGAGACACTCTCCCTCCATCAGAGACACTCTCCCTCCATTAGAGACACACTCCCTCCATTAGAGACACTCACCCTCCATCAGAGACACTCTCCCTCCATTAGAGACACTCTCCCTCCATCAGAGACACTCTCCCTCCATTAGAGACACTCACCCTCCATTAGAGACACTCTCCCTCCATCAGAGACACACTCCCTCCATTAGAGACACTCTCCCTCCATCAGAGACACTCTCCCTCCATTAGAGACACTCTCCCTCCATCAGAGACACACTCCCTCCATTAGAGACACTCTCCCTCCATTAGAGACACTCTCCCTCCATTAGAGACACTCTCCCTCCATTAGACACTCTCCCTCCATTAGAGACACTCTCCCTCCATCAGAGACACTCTCCCTCCATCAGAGACACTCTCCCTCCATTAGAGACACTCTCCCTCCATTAGAGACACTCTCCCTCCATTAGACACTCTCCCTCCATTAGAGACACACTCCCTCCATTAGAGACACTCTCCCTCCATCAGAGACACTCTCCCTCCATTAGAGACACTCACCCTCCATTAGAGACACTCTCCCTCCATCAGAGACACACTCCCTCCATTAGAGACACTCTCCCTCCATCAGAGACACTCTCCCTCCATTAGAGACACTCTCCCTCCATCAGAGACACACTCCCTCCATTAGAGACACTCTCCCTCCATTAGAGAGACTCTCCCTCCATTAGAGACACTCTCCCTCCATTAGACACTCTCCCTCCATTAGAGACACTCTCCCTCCATCAGAGACACTCTCCCTCCATCAGAGACACTCTCCCTCCATTAGAGACACTCTCCCTCCATTAGAGACACTCTCCCTCCATTAGACACTCTCCCTCCATTAGAGACACACTTCCTCCATTAGAGACACTCTCCCTCCATTAGAGACACTCTCCCTCCATTAGAGGCACTCTCCCTCCATTAGAGACACACTCCCTCCATTAGAGACACTCTCCCTCCATCAGAGACACTCTCCCTCCATTAGAGACACTCACCCTCCATCAGAGACACTCACCCTCCATTAGAGACACTCTCCCTCCATTAGACACTCTCCCTCCATTAGAGACACACTCCCTCCATTAGAGACACTCTCCCTCCATTAGAGACACTCTCCCTCCATCAGAGACACTCACCCTCCATTAGAGACACTCTCCCTCCATTAGAGACACTCTCCCTCCATTAGAGACACTCACCCTCCATTAGAGACACACTCCCTCCATTAGAGACACTCTCCCTCCATTAGAGACACTCACCCTCCATTAGAGACACTCTCCCTCCATTAGAGACACTCTCCCTCCATTAGAGACACTCTCCCTCCATTAGACACTCTCCCTCCATTAGAGACACACTCCCTCCATTAGAGACACTCTCCCTCCATCAGAGACACTCTCCCTCCATTAGAGACACTCACCCTCCATTAGAGACACTCTCCCTCCATCAGAGACACACTCCCTCCATTAGAGACACTCTCCCTCCATCAGAGACACTCTCCCTCCATTAGAGACACTCTCCCTCCATCAGAGACACACTCCCTCCATTAGAGACACTCTCCCTCCATTAGAGAGACTCTCCCTCCATTAGAGACACTCTCCCTCCATTAGACACTCTCCCTCCATTAGAGACACTCTCCCTCCATCAGAGACACTCTCCCTCCATCAGAGACACTCTCCCTCCATTAGAGACACTCTCCCTCCATTAGAGACACTCTCCCTCCATTAGAGACACTCTCCCTCCATCAGAGACACACTCCCTCCATTAGAGACACTCTCCCTCCATTAGAGAGACTCTCCCTCCATTAGAGACACTCTCCCTCCATTAGACACTCTCCCTCCATTAGAGACACTCTCCCTCCATTAGAGACACTCTCCCTCCATTAGAGACACTCTCCCTCCATTAGAGACACACTCCCTCCATTAGAGACACTCTCCCTCCATTAGAGACACTCTCCCTCCATTAGAGACACTCTCCCTCCATTAGACACTCTCCCTCCATTAGAGACACACTCCCTCCATTAGAGACACTCTCCCTCCATTAGAGACACTCTCCCTCCATTAGAGGCACTCTCCCTCCATTAGAGACACTCACCCTCCATCAGAGACACTCACCCTCCATCAGAGACACTCACCCTCCATTAGAGACACTCTCCCTCCATTAGAGACACTCTCCCTCCATTAGAGACACTCTCCCTCCATCAGAGACACTCTCCCTCCATTAGAGACACTCACCCTCCATCAGAGACACTCACCCTCCATCAGAGACACTCACCCTCCATTAGAGACACTCTCCCTCCATTAGAGACACTCACCCTCCATTAGAGACACACTCCCTCCATTAGAGACACTCTCCCTCCATTAGAGACACTCTCCCTCCATTAGAGGCACTCTCCCTCCATTAGAGACACTCACCCTCCATCAGAGACACTCACCCTCCATCAGAGACACTCACCCTCCATTAGAGACACTCTCCCTCCATTAGAGACACTCTCCCTCCATTAGAGACACTCTCCCTCCATCAGAGACACTCTCCCTCCATTAGAGACACTCACCCTCCATCAGAGACACTCACCCTCCATCAGAGACACTCTCCCTCCATTAGAGACACTCACCCTCCATTAGAGACACTCTCCCTCCATTAGAGACACTCACCCTCCATTAGAGACACTCTCCCTCCATTAGAGACACTCACCCTCCATTAGAGACACTCACCCTCCATTAGAGACACTCTCCCTCCATCAGAGACACACTCCCTCCATCAGAGACACTCACCCTCCATTAGAGACACTCTCCCTCCATTAGAGACACTCTCCCTCCATTAGAGACACTCACCCTCCATCAGAGACACTCACCCTCCATTAGAGACACTCTCCCTCCATTAGAGACACTCTCCCTCCATTAGAGACACTCTCCCTCCATTAGAGACACTCTCCCTCCATTAGGGGGCGGGGTTTAGTGTTAGGGGCGGGGTTTAGTGTCGGGGGCGTGGTTTAGTGTTAGGGGGCGTGGTTTAGTGTTAGGAGGCGGGGTTTATGTCAGGGGGCGGGGTTTAGTGTCAGGGGGTGGGGTTTAGTGTCAGGGGGCGGGGTTTAGTGTCAGGGGGCGTGGTTTAGTGTTAGGGGGCGTTGTTTAGTGTCAGGGGCGGGGTTTAGTGTCAGGAGGCGGGGTTCAGTGTCAGGGGGCGGGGTTTAGTGTCAGGGGGCGGGGTTTAGTGTCAGGGGGCGGGGTTTAGTGTCAGGGGGTGGGGTTTAGTGTCAGGGGGCGGGGTTTAGTGTCAGGGGGCGGGGTTTAGTGTCAGGGGGCGTGGTTTAGTGTTAGGGGGCGTTGTTTAGTGTCAGGGGGCGGGGTTTAGTGTCAGGGGGCGGGGTTTAGTGTCAGGGGCGGGGTTTAGTGTCAGGGGGGCGGGGTTTAGTGTCTGGGGGCGGGGTTTAGTGCCTGGGGGCGGGGTTTAGTGTCAGGGGGTGGGGTTTAGTGTGTGGGGGCGGGGTTTAGTGTCAGGGGGCGGGGTTTTGTGTCTGGGGGCGGGGTTTATTGTGTGGGGGCGGGTTTAGTGTGTGGGGGCGGGGTTTAGTGTCTGGGGGCGTGGTTTAGTGTCAGGGGCGGGGTTTAGTGTCAGGAGGCGGGGTTTAGTGTCAGGAGGCGGGGTTTAGTGTCAGGAGGCGGAGTTTACTGTCAGGGGGCGGGGTTTAATGTCTGGGGGCGGGATTTAGTGTCAGGGGGCGGAGTTAGTGTGTGGAGGCGGGGTGTAGTCTTAGGGGGCGGGGTTTAGTGTCAGGAGGCGGGGTTTAGTGTCTGGAGGCGGGGTTTGGTGTCAGGGGGCGGGGTTTAGTGTCAGGGGGCGGGGTTTAGTGTCAGGGGGCGGGGTTTAGTGTCAGGAGGCGGGGTTTAGTGTCTGGAGGCGGAGTTTGGTGTCAGGGGGCGGGGTTTAGTGTCAGGGGGCGGGGTTTAGTGTCAGGGGGCGGGGTTTAGTGTCAGGAGGCGGGGTTTAGTGTCTGGAGGCGGAGTTTACTGTCAGGGGGCGAGGTTTAGTGTCAGGAGGCGGGGTTTAGTGTCTGGAGGCGGAGTTTGGTGTCAGGGGGCGGGGTTTAGTGTAAGGGGGCGGGGTTTAGTGTCAGGGGGCGGTGTTTGGTGTCAGGGGGTGGGGTGTAGTGTCAGGGGGCGGGGTTTAGTGTCAGGGGGTGGGGTTTAGTGTCTGGGGGCGGGGTTTAGTGTCAGGGGGTGGGGTTTAGTGTCTGGGGGCGGGGTTTAGTGTCAGGGGCGGGTTTAGTGTCAGGGGGCGGGGTTTAGTGTCAGGGGATGGGGTTTTGTCTCAGGGGGCGGAGTTAGTGCGTGGAGGCGGGGTGTAGTCTCAGGGGGCGTGGTTTAGTGTCAGGAGGCGGAGTTTACTGTCAGGGGGCGGGGTTTAGTGTCAGGGGGCGGGGTTTAGTGTCAGTGGGCGGAGCTTGGTGTCAGGGGGCGGGGTTTAGTGTCAGGGGGCGGGGTTTAGTGTCAGGGGGCGGTGTTTGGTGTCAGGGGGCGGGGTTTAGAGTCAGGGCGCGGGGGTGAGTGTCAGGGGGCGGCTTGAAGTGTCAGGGGGCGGAGTGTGGTGTCAGGGGGCGGGGTTTGGTGTCAGGGGGCGGGGTTTAGTGTCAGGGGGCGGAGTTTGGTGTCAGGGGCGGGGTTTAGTGTCTGGGGGCGGGGTTTAGTGTCAGGGGGCGGGGTTTAGTGCCAGGGGGCGTGGTTTAGTGTCTGGAGGCGTGGTTTAGTGTCAGGAGGCGGGGTTAGAGTGAGTGGGAGGAGCCACGTATCGTGGGCGGGGTCTAACCCGGAAGTCGCTGCAATGCCTCGGTGTGGTCTCCCGGGTCTCAGACCCACTCCCCTCACCGCCCTCGGCCCCCTCACTATCCGGACCCTCACCCTCAGGACCCTCGGCCCCCTCACTATCCGGACCCTCAGCCCCCTCTCCTCCATGTGCCTCCCTCCCCCCCGCACCCTCAGCCTCCCCTCCCTCCTCACTGTCCTGGCCCTCACCCTCCTGCTCCCTCCCGGCCTCTCCGCCTCCCCTCCCTCCTCCTCTCCGCCCACCGCGGCCGGCTGCGACCTGGTCGGCGAAGCCGGAGCCGAGTCCCAGGTCGAGAACGGCCT
>NW_027594958.1:0-9000 GCF_964213995.1 Mustelus asterias | reverse complement strand
TAAACAAACATTTAAACAGTGGCCTATAATAAACAAACATTTAAACAGTGGCCTACATTAAATAGTGCCATGCAGTAAACGGACATTTGAACAGAGTTCTTGTGCAAACAGATACTTTAAACAGTTCCCGAGAGTACAGCACAGCTATGGGAGGAGAACATTATTATTGTAGAATAGCCCAGTCTTTCATATTTAATAAAAGTGTATTTTTCTTGCCCACCCCTCCCTCACCTCGCCCCCTGCTCCTTGCCCGTGCCCCCCACAACTCGCCCTCCCATCCCGCCCCTCGCCCGCCACTCTTGCCCCTCGCCCACCCCTCCCGTCCCTCGCCTGCCCCTCCAGCCCCTCAACCGCCCCTCCAGCCCCTTGCCCGCCCCTCCCGCCCCACGCCCGCCCCTCCCGCCCCTCGCCCGCCCCTCCCGCCCTTCGCCTGACCCACCCGCTCCTCACCCGCCCCTCGCCCACCAGTCCCACCTCTCGCCCGCCCCTTCCACCCCTTGCCCGCCCCTCCCGCGCCTCCCGCCCCTTGCCCGCCCCTCCCGCCCCTTGCCCGCCCCTCCCGCCCTTGCCCGCCCCTCCCGCCCCTCCCGCCCCTCGCCCGCCCCTCGCCCGCCCCTCGCCCGCCCCTCGCCCGCTCCTCGCCCGCCCCTCCCGCCCCTCCCGCCCCTCGCCCGCCCCTCCCGCACCTCGCCTGCCCCTCCCGCCCCTCGCCCGCCCCTCCCGCCCCTCGCCCGCCCCTCCCACCCCGCCCGCCCCTCGCCCGCCCCTCCCACCCCGCCCCTCCCGCCCCTCGCCCGCCCCTCCCACCCCTCGCCCGCCCCTCCCGCCCGCCCCTCCCGCCCCTCGCCTGCCCCTCCCGCCCCTCCCGCCCCTCGCCTGCCCCTCCCGCCCCTCGCCCACCCCTCCCGCCCCTCACCCGCCCCTCCCGCCCCTCGCCCGCACCTCCCGCCCCACGCCCGCCCCTCCCGCCCCTCGCCCGCCCCTCCGGCCCCTCGCCCACCCCTCCGGCCCCTCACCCGCCCCTCCGGCCCCTCACCCGCCCCTCCCCCCCCATCGCCCGCACCTCCCGCCCCACGCCCGCCCCTTCCGCCCCTCGCCCGCCCCTTCCGCCCCTCGCCCGCCCCTCCGGCCCCTCCAGCCCCTTGCCTGCCCCTCCCGTCCCTCCCGCCCGTCCTGCCCCTCGCCCGCCCCTCCATCCCGCAGCTCCCGCCCCGCCCACCCCTCGCCCACCCGTCCCGCCTCTCGCCCGACCCTCCCGCCCTCGCCCACCGCTTCTTCCCCTCGCCCCTCCCCTTCTTCCCCTCGCCTGCCCCTCCCGCCCCTCCCGCCCCTCGCCTGCCTCTCCCGCCCCTCCCGCCCCTCTCCCGCCCCTCCCGCCACTCGCCCGCCTCTCCCGCCCCTCGCCCGCCGCTCCCACCCCTCGCGCCCCTCGCCTGCCCCTCCCGCCACACGCCCGCCCTTCCCGCCCCTCTCCCGCCCCCATCCCGCCCGCCCCTCCCGCCCCTCTCCCGCCCCTCCCGCCCCTCGCCCGCCCCTCCCGCCCCTCCCGCCCCTCGCCCGCCCCTCGCCCGCCGCTCCCACCCCTTGCGCCCCTTGCCTGCCCCTCCCGCCCCTCGCCCGCCGCTCCCACCCTTCGCGGCCCTCGCCTGCCCCTCCCACCCCTCGCCCACTCCTCCGGCCCCTCGCCCGCCCCTCCCGCCCCTCGCCCGCCCCTCCCGCCCTTGGCCTGCCCCTCCCGCACCTCGCCCGCCCCTCCCGCCCTTGGCCTGCCCCTCCCGAACCATTGCCCGCCCCTCCCGCCCCACGCCCGCCCCACGCCCGCCCCTCCCGCCTCTCCCACCCCTCGCCCACCTCTCCCGCCCCTCAACCACCCCTCCCGCCTGCCCCTCCTGCTCCTCACCCGCCCCTCCAGCCCCCTCCCGCCCCTCCCGCCCCTCGCCCACCTCTCCCGCCCCTCGCCGACCCCTCCCGCCCGCCCCTCCCGCCCCTCGCCCGCCGCTCCCAGCACTCGCGCCCCTCCCGCCCCTCGCCCGCCGCTCCCACCCCTCGCGCCCCTCGCCTGCTCCTCCCACCCCTCGCCCGCCCCTCCCACACCTCGCCCGCCCCTCCCACCCCTCGCCCGCCCCTCCCGCCCCTCGCCCGCCCCTCCCGCCCCTCGCCCGCCCCTCCCGCCCTTGGCCCGCCCCTGGCCTGCCCCTCCCGCCCCACGCCCGCCCCTCCCCCACCACTCCCGACCCTCACCCACCCCTCCCGCCTGCCTCTCCCGATCCTCACCCGCCCCTCCAGCCCCTCTCCCGCCCCTCGCCCGCCCCTCCAGCCCCTTGCCTGCCCCTCCCGTCCCTCCCGCCCGTCCTGCCCCTCGCCCACCCCTCGCCCCTCCCCGCCCCTTCCCCACGCCCACCGTCGCTCGCCTGCGCTCCCCGCCCCTCCCGCTCCTTGCCCGCCCCTCCCGCTCCTCACCCGCCCCTCCCGCCTCTCGCCCGACCCTCCTGCCCCACTCCCGCCCCTCACCTGCCCCTCCCGCCCCTCTCCCGCCCCTCCCGCCCCTCGCCCGCCCCTCGCCCGCCCCTCCCGCCCCTCGCCCGCCCCTCCGGCCCCTCGCCCGCCCCTCCCGCCCCTCGCCCGCCCCTCCCGCTCCTTGCCCGCCCCTCCCGCTCCTCACCCGCACCTCGCCCACCCCTCCGGCCCCTCGCCCGCCCCTCCCGCCCCTCGCCCGCCCCTCCCGCTCCTTGCCCGCCCCTCCCGCTCCTCACCCGCCCCTCCCGCCTCTCGCCCGACCCTCCTGCCCCACTCCCGCCCCTCACCTGCCCCTCCCGCCCCTCTCCCGCCCCTCCCGCCCCTCGCCCGCCCCTCGCCCGCCCCTCCCGCCCCTCGCCCGCCCCTCCCGCCCCTCGCCCGCCCCTCCCGACCCCCTCCCGCCCCTTGCCCGCCCCTCCCGCCCCTCGCCCACGCCTCCCACCCACGCCCCCCTCCCTCGCTCCTCGCCCGCGCCCCTCGCCTGCGCCCCCCGCTCCTCGCCCGTGCCCCATGCTGATTCGCCCGCGCCCCACCCCTCGCCCGCGCCCCCCACCCCTCACCCACGCCCCTCGCCCACATCCCCGCCCTCACCCTCGCCCATGCCCCTCGACCCTGCCCCCGCGCCCCCGCCCCTCGCGCGCCCCCCGTTCCTCGCGCGCCCCCGTCCCTCGCGCGCCCCCCGTTCCTCGCGCGCCCCCCGTTCCTCGCGCGCCCCCCGTTCCTCGCGCGCCCCCCGTTCCTCGCGCGCCCCCCGTTCCTCGCGCACCCCCGCCCCTCGCGCGCCCCCGCCCCTCGCGCGCCCCCCGCCCCTCGCGCGCCCCCGCCCCTCGCGCGCCCCCCATCCCTCGCGCGCCCCCCGTCCCTCGCGCGCCCCCGTCCCTCGCGCGCCCCCCGTCCCTCGCGCGCCCCCCGTCCCTCGCGCGCCCCCCGTTCCTCGCGCGCCCCCGCCCCTCGCGCGCCGCCCGTTCCTCGCGCGCCCCCGTTCCTCGCGCGCCCCCGTTGCTCGCGCGCTGCCCGTTCCTCGCGCGCGGCCCGTTCCTCGCGCGCCCCCGTTGCTCGCGCGCTGCCCGTTCCTCGCGCGCCGCCCGTTCCTCGCGCGCCGCCCGCCCCTCCCGCCCCTCGCCCGCCCCTCGCCCGCCGCTCCCACCCCTCGCGCCCCTCGCCTGCCCCTCCCGCCCCTCGCCCGCCCCTCGCCCGCCGCTCCCACCCCTCCCACCCCTCGCCCACCCCTCCGGCCCCTCGCCCGCCCCTCCCGCCCCTCGCCCGCCCCTCCGCCTTGGCCTGCCCCTCCCGCACCACGCCCGCCCCTCCCGCCCCACGCCCGCCCTACGCCCGCCCCTCCCGCCTCTCCCGCCCCTCGCCCACCTCTCCCGCCCCTCAACCAACCCTCCCGCCTGCCCCTCCTGCTCCACCCGCCCCCTCCCGCCCCTCCCGCCCCTCCGCCCACCTCTCCCGCCCCTCGCCGACCCCTCCCGCCCGCCCCTCCCGCCCCTCGCCCGCCGCTCCCAACACTCGCGCCCCTCCCGCCCCTCGCCCGCCGCTCCCACCCCTCGCGCCCCTCGCCTGCTCCTCCCACCCCTCGCCCGCCCCTCCCACACCTCGCCCGCCCCTCCCACCCCTCGCCCGCCCCTCCCGCCCCTCGCCCGCCCCCTCCCGCCCCTCGCCCGCCCCTCCCGCCCTTGGCCCGCCCCTGGCCTGCCCCTCCCGCCCCACGCCCCGCCCCTCCCCCACCACTCCCCCACCACTCCCGACCCTCACCCACCCCTCCCGCCTGCCTCTCCCGCTCCTCACCCGCCCCTCCAGCCCCTCTCCCGCCCCTCGCCCGCCCCTCCAGCCCCTTGCCTGCCCCTCCCGTCCCTCCCGCCCGTCCTGCCCCTCGCCCGCCCCTCGCCCCTCCCCGCCCCTTCCCCACGCCCACCGTCGCTCGCCTGCGCTCCCCGCCCCTCCCGCTCCTTGCCCGCCCCTCCCGCTCCTCACCCGCCCCTCCCGCCTCTCGCCCGACCCTCCTGCCCCACTCCTGCCCCTCGCCCGCCCCTCTCCCGCCCCTCCCGCCCCTCTCCCGCCCCTCCCGCCCCTCGCCCGCCCCTCGCCCGCCCCTCCCGCCCCTCGCCCGCCCCTCCCGCCCCTCGCCCGCCCCTCCCGACCCCCTCCCGCCCCTTGCCCGCCCCTCCCGCCCCTCGCCCACGCCTCCCACCCACGCCCCCCTCCCTCGCTCCTCGCCCGCGCCCCTCGCCTGCGCCCCCCGCTCCTCGCCCGTGCCCCATGCTGATTCGCCCGCGCCCCACCCCTCGCCCGCGCCCCCCACCCCTCGCCCGCGCCCCCCACCGCTCGCCCGCATGCCCCCCACCCCTCGCCTTCGCCCCCCGCCCTTGCCCCCCACCCCTCACCCATGCCTCTCGCCCGCGCCCCCCGCCTGCACCCCTCACCCACGCCCCTCGCCCGCGTCCCCCGCCCTGCCACTCGCCCCCACCCCGCGCCCCCCACCCCTCGCCCGCGCCCCCCACCCTTCGCCCGCGCCCCTCGCCCCCACCTCTCGCCCCCGCCCCCCGCCCCTCGCCTGCACGTCCCCCACCCCTCGCCTTCGCCCCCGCCCCTCGCCCTTGCCCCCCACCCCTCACCCGTGCCCCTCACACGCGCCCCCCTGCCCGCACCCCTCACCCACGCCTCTCGCCCACATCCCCGCCCTCACCCTCGCCCATGCCCCTCGACCCTGCCCCCGCGCCCCCGCCCCTCGCGCGCCCCCCGTCCCTCGCGCGCCCCCCGTTCCTCGCGCGCCCCCCGTTCCTCGCGCGCCCCCCGTTCCTCGCGCGCCCCCCGTTCCTCGCGCGCCCCCGCCCCTCGCGCGCCCCCCGCCCCTCGTGCGCCCCCCGCCCCTCGCGCGCCCCCGTCCCTCGCGCGCCCCCCGTCCCTCGCGCGCCCCCCCGTCCCTCGCGTGCCCCCCGTTCCTCGCGCGCCCCCGCCCCTCGCGCGCCGCCCGTTCCTCGCGCGCCCCCGTCCCTCGCGCGCCCCCCGTCCCTCGCGTGCCCCCCGTTCCTCGCGCGCCCCCGCCCCTCGCGCGCCGCCCGTTCCTCGCGTGCCCCCGTTCCTCGCGCGCCCCCGTTCCTCGCGCGCCCCCGTACCTCGCGCGCCCCCGTTGCTCGCGCGCTGCCCGTTCCTCGCGCGCCGCCCGTTCCTCGCGCGCCGCCCGTTCCTCGCGCGCCGCCCGTTCCTCGCGCGCCGCCCGTCCCTCGTGCGTCCCCCGTCCCTCGAGCGCCTCCCGTCCCTCGTGCGTCCCCCCTCCCTCGCACGCCCCCCTCCCTCGCGCGCCCCCGCCCCTCGCGCGGCCCCCTCCCTCGCTCGCCCCCCTCCCTCGCTCGCCCCCTCCCTCGCGCGCCCCCTCCCTCGCTCGCCCCCCTCCCTCGCTCGCCCCCCTCCCTCGCTCGCCCCCCTCCCTCGCTCGCCCCCCTCCCTCGCTCGCCCCCCTCCTCGCTCGCCCCCCTACCTCGCTCGCCCCCCTCCCTCGCTCGCCCCCCTCCCTCGCTTGCCCCCCTACCTCGCTCGCCCCCCACCCTCGCTCGCCCCCCTCCCTCGCTCGCCCCCTCCCTCGCTCGCCCCCCTCCCTCGCTCGCCCCCCTCCCTCGCTCGCCCCCCTCCCTCGCTCGCCCCCTCCCTCGCTCGCCCCCCTCCCTCGCTCGCCCCCCTCCCTCGCTCGCCCCCCCCTCGCTCGCCCCCCTCCCTCGCTCGCCCCCCTCCCTCGCTCGCCCCCCTCCCTCGCTCGCCCCCCTCCCTCGCTCGCCCCCTCCCTCGATCGCCCCCCGTCCCTCGCGCGCCCCCCGTCCCTCGCGCGCCCCCCGTCCCTCGCGCGCCCCCCTCCCTCGCTCGCCCCCCTCCCTCGCTCGCCCCCCTCCCTCGCTCGCCCCCCTCCCTCGCTCACCCCCCTCCCTCGCCCCCCTCCCTCGCTCGCCCCCCTCCCTCGCTCGCCCCCCTCCCTCGCTCGCCCCCCTCCCTCGCTCGCCCCCTCCCTCGCTCGCCCCCCTCCCTCGCTCGCCCCCCTCCCTCGATCGCCCCCCTCCCTCGATCGCCCCCGTCCCTCGCGCGCCCCCCGTCCCTCGCGCGCCCCCCGTCCCTCGCGCGCCCCCCGTTCCTCGCGCGCCCCCGCTCCTCGCGCGCCGCCCGTCCCTCGCGCGCCCCCGTTCCTCGCGCGCCCCCGTCCCTCGCGCGCCCCCCGTCCCTCGCGCGACCCCCGTCCCTCGCGCGCCCCCCGTCCCTCGCGCGCCCCCCGTTCCTCGCGCGCCCCCCGTCCCTCGCGCGCCCCCCGTCCCTCGCGCGCACCCCGTCCCTCGCGCGCCGCCCGTCCCTCGTGCGCCCCCCTTCCCTCGCGCGTCCCTCGCGCGCCTCCCGTCCCTCGCGCGCCCCCCGTTCCTCGCGCGCCCCCGCCCCTCGCGCGCCCCCGCCCCTCGCGCGCCCCGCCCCTCGCGCACCCCCCGTCCCTCGCGCGCCCCCATTCCTCGCGCGCCCCCGTCCCTCGCGCGCCCCCCGTCCCTCGCGCGCCCCCCGTCCCTCGCGCGCCCCCCGTTCCTCGCGCGCCCCCGTCCCTCGCGCGCCCCCCGTCCCTCGCGCGCCCCCCGTCCCTCGCGCGCCCCCCGTCCCTCGCGCGCCCCCATTCCTCGCGCGCCCCCCGTCCCTCGCGCGCCCCCGTCCCTCGCGCGCCCCCCGTCCCTCGCGCGCCCCCCGTCCCTCGCGCGCCCCCGTTCCTCGCGCGCCCCCCGCCCCTCGCGCGCCGCCCGTTCCTCACGCGCCCCCGTTCCTCGCGCGCCCCCCGTTCCTCGCGCGCTGCCCGTTCCTCGCGCGCCCCCGTTCCTCGCGCGCCCCCGTTCCTCGCGCGCCCCCTGTTGCTCGCGCGCCGCCCGTTCCTCGCGCGCCGCCCGTTCCCCGCGCACCCCCCGTCCCTCGCGCGCCGCCCGTTCCTCGCGCGCCCCCCGTCCCTCGCGCGCCCCCGTCCCTCGCGCGCCCCCGTCCCTCGCGCGCCCCCGTCCCTCGCGCGCCCCCCGTCCCTCGCGCGCCCCCGTTCCTCGCGCGCCCCCCGTCCCTCGCGCGCCCCCCGTGCCTCGCGCGCATCCCGTCCCTCGCGCGCCGCCCGTCCCTCGTGCGCCCCCCGTCCCTCGCGCGCCCCCCGTCCCTCGCGCGCCTCCCGTCCCTCGCGCGCCCCACGTTCCTCGTGCGCCCCCCTTCCCTCGCGCGTCCCTCGCGCGCCTCCCGTCCCTCGCGCGCCCCCCGTTCCTCGCGCGCCCCCGCCCCTCGCGCGCCCCCGCCCCTCGCGCACCCCCCGTCCCTCGCGCGCCCCCATTCCTCGCGCGCCCCCCGTTCCTCGCGCGCCCCCGTCCCTCGCGCGCCCCCCGTCCCTCGTGCACCCCCCGTCCCTCGCGCGCCCCCCGTTCCTCGCGCGCCCCCGTCCCTCGCGCGCCCCCCGTCCCTCGCGCGCCCCCCGTCCCTCGCGCGCCCCCATTCCTCGCGCGCCCCCGTCCCTCGCGCGCCCCCCGTCCCTCGCGCGCCCCCCCGTCCCTCGCGCGCCCCCGTTCCTCGCGCGCCCCCGCCCCTCGCGCGCCGCCCGTTCCTCACGCGCCCCCGTTCCTCGCGCGCCCCCCGTTCCTCGCGCGCCCCCGTTCCTCGCGCGCCCCCTGTTGCTCGCGCGCCGCCCGTTCCTCGCGCGCCGCCCGTTCCTCGCGCACCCCCCGTCCCTCGCGCGCCGCCCGTTCCTCGCGCGCCCCCCGTCCCTCGCACGCCCCCCGTTCCTCACGCGCCCCCCGTTCCTCGCGCGCCCCCCGTTCCTCGCGCGCCCCCCGTCCCTCGCGCGCCCCCCGTCCCTCGCGCGCCCCCGTCCCGCGCGCGCCCCCTGTCCCTCGCGCGCCCCCGTCCCTCGCGCGCCCCCTGTTCCTCGTGCGCCCCCGTTCCTCGCGCGCCCCCGCCCCTCGCGCGCCGCCCGTCCCTCGCGCGCCCCCGTTCCTCGCGCGCCCCCGTTGCTCGCGCGCCCCCCGTTCCTCGCGCGCCCCCCGTTCCTCGCGCGCCCCCGTTGCTCGCGCGCCCCCCGTTCCTCGCGCGCCCCCGCCCCTCGCGCGCCGCCCGTTCCTCGCGCGCCCCCGTTCCTCGCGCGCCCCCGTTCCTCGCGCGCCCCCGTTCCTCGCGCGCCGCCCGTTCCTCGCGCGCCCCCGTCCCTCGTGCGTCCCCCGTCCCTCGTGCGTCCCCCGTCCCTCGTGCGTCCCCCGTCCCTCGAGCGCCTCCCGTCCCTCGTGCGTCCCCCTCCCTCGCGCGCCCCCCTCCCTCGCGCGCCCCCCTCCCTCGCGCGCCCCCTCACTCGCGCGCCCCCGCCCCTCGCGCGGCCCTCTCCCTCGCTCGCCCCCCTCCCTCGCGCGCCCCCTCCCTCGCTCGCCCCCGTCCCTCGCTCGCCCCCCTCCCTCGCTCGCCCCCCTCCCTCGCTCGCCCCCCTCCCTCGCTCGCCCCCCTCCC
>NW_027594957.1:0-9013 GCF_964213995.1 Mustelus asterias | reverse complement strand
GGCCACCACTCCGGATACTTCATGTGTTTTTTTTATGGAGTTCATCATCGTTTACCATGAGAACCAGGTCAGGACTCGCCAGGGGGGGGGCTGGGGACTGAGAGGCCAGGGGTGGCACAGCGGGTTAGCGCTGCTCCCTCACAGCGCCGGGGAACCCGGGTTCGATTCCCGGGCTCGGGTCACCGTCTGTGCGGAGTCCGCACATTCTCCCCGTGTCTGCGTGGGTTTCCTCCAGGTTTCCTCCCACAGTCTGAAAGACCGTGCTGGTTAGGGTGCATTGGGCCGTGCTAAATTCTCCCTCAGTGTAACCCGAACAGGAGTGTGGGCGACTAGGGGGATTCTCGCAGTAACTTCATTGCAGCGTTAATGTGAGTCGACTTGTGACACTAATAAATAACCTTAAAGTCCGTTCGCTCATCCTAAGCAAACTCGACATGAGTTATTATTCTGCTTCCCCTGCATCTGAACTGTCCACCTCCCAGACAATTTGGACAGGCTGTGTGTGTGGGTGAATGCGTGGCTGATGCACTATAATGTGGATAAATGTGAGGTTATCTACTTTGATTTGATTTATTATTGTCACTGGGAGACAGTGAAAAGTATTGTTTCTCGCGCGCTGTACAGACAAAGCATACCGTTCATAGAGAAGGAAAGAAGAGGGTGCAGAATGTAGTGTCACAGTCACAGCTCGGGGTGGAGAGAAAGATCAACTGAATGCGAGGTCGGTCCATTCAAAAGTCTGACAGCAGCAGCAGGGAAGAAGCTGTTCTTGAGTCGGTCGGTACGTGACCTCAGACTTTTGTATCTTTCTCCCGATGGAAGAAGGTGGAAGAGAGAATGTCCGGGGTGCGTGGGGGTGGGGTCCTTGATTATGCCGGCTGCTTTTCCCCCCGAGGCAGCGGGAAGTGTAGACGGAGTCAATGGATGGGAGGCTGGTTTGCGCGATGGGATTGGGCACAAAGGTTGGTGGATTTGCGGATAGCGATGAGGACCATCAGAGGATACAGCAGGATATAGATCAGTTGGAGACTTGGGCGGAGAGATGGCAGATGGAGTTTAATCCGGACGAATGTGAGGTAATGCATTTTGGAAGGTCTAATACAGATAGGAAATATACAGTAAATGGCAGAACACTGAAGAGTATTGATAGGCAGAGGGATCTGGGTGTACAGGTACACAGGTCACTGAAAGTGGCAACGCAGGTGGAGAAGGTAGTCAAGAAGGCATACGGCATGCTTGCCTTCATCGGCCGGGGTATTGAGTTTAAAAATTGGCAAGTCATGTTGCAGCTTTATAGAACCTTAGTTAGGCCGCACTTGGAATATAGTCTTCAATTCTGGTCGCCACACTACCAGAAGGATGTGGAGTCTTTGGAGAGGGTACAGAAAAGATTTACCAGGATGTTGCCTGGTATGGAGGGCATTAGCTGTGAGGAGAGGTTGGAGAAACTTGGTTTGTTCTCACTGGAACGACGGAGGTTGAGGGGAGACCTGATAGAAGTCTACAAGATTATGAGGGGCATGGACAGAGTGGATAGTCAGAAGCTTTTTCCCCCCAGGGTGGAAGAGTCAATTACTAGGGGGCACAGGTTTAAGGTGCGAGGGGCAAGGTTTAAAGGAGATGTACGAGGCAGATTTTTTACACGAAGGGTGGTGGGTGCCTGGAACTCGCTGTCGGGGGAGGGAGCGGAAGCGGATACGGTAGTGAGTTTTAAGACTCATGTTCCTGTGCTGTAATTTTCTTTGTTCTCCCTGTGTCTGCGTGGGTTTTCTCTGGGTGCTCCATAGTCCAAAGATGTGTAGGTTAGGTGGATTGGCCATGCTAAATTGTCCCTTAGTGTCCAAAGATGTGTAGGTTAGATGGATTGGCCATGCTAAATTGTTCCTTAGTGTCCAATGATGTGCAGGTTAGGGGGATTGGCCATGCTAAATTGTCCCTTAGTGTCCAAAGATGTGTAGGTTAGGTGGATTGGCCATGCTAAATTGCCCCTTAGTGTCCAATGATGTGTAGGTTAGGTGGATTGGCCATGCTAAATTGTCCCTTAGTGTCCAAAGATGTGCGGGTTAGGTGGATTGGCCATGCTAAATTGTCCCTTAGTATCCAAAGATGTGCGGGTTAGGTGGATTGGCCATGCTAAATTGTCCCTTAGTATCCAAAGATGTGTAGGTTAGGTGGATTGGCCATGCTAAATTGTCCCTTAGTGTCCAAAGATGTGTAGGTTAGGTGGATTGGCCATGCTAAATTGCCCCTTAGTGTCCAAAGATGTGCGGGTTAGGTGGATTGGCCATGCTAAATTGTCCCTTAGTATCCAAAGATGTGTAGGTTAGGTGGATTGGCCATGCTAAATTGTCCCTTAGTGTCCAAAGATGTGCAGGTTAGGGTGGATTGGCCATGCTAAATTGTCCCTTAGTGTCCAAAGATGTGTCGGTTAGGTGGATTGGCCATGCTAAATTGTCCCTTAGTGTCCAAAGATGTGTAGGTTAGGTGGATTGGCCATGCTAAATTGCCCCTTAGTGTCCAAAGATGTGTAGGTTGGGTGGATTGGCCATGCTAAAATGTCCCTTAGTGTCCAACGATGGACAGGTTAGGTGGATTGGTCATGCTAAATTGTCCCTTAGTGTCCAAAGATGTGTAGGTTAGGTGGATTGGCCATGCTAAATTGTCCCTTAGTATCCAAAGATGTGTAGGTTAGGTGGATTGGCCATGCTAAATTGTCCCTTAGTGTCCAAAGATGTGTAGGTTAGGGTGGATTGGCCATGCTAAATTGTCCCTTAGTGTCCAAAGATGTGTAGGTTGGGTGGATTGGCCATGCTAAATTGTCCCTTAGTGTCCAAAGATGTGTAGGTTAGGGGGATTGGCTATGCTAAATTGTCCCTTAGTGTCCAAAGATGTGTAGGTTGGGTGGATTGGCTATGCTAAATTGTCTCTTAGTGTCCAAAGATGTGTAGGTTAGGGGGATTGGCTATGCTAAATTGTCCCTTAGTGTCCAAAGATGTGTAGGTTAGGTGGATTGGCCATGCTAAAATGTCCCTTAGTGTCCAACGATGGACAGGTTAGGTGGATTGGCCATGCTAAATTGTCCCTTAGTGTCAGGGGGACCAGCAGGGTAAATGCATGGGGTTAGGAAGATAGGGTGGGATTGAGCTCGGTGCAGACTCAATGGGCCGAATGGCCGCCTCCTGCACTGTAGGGATTGTATGATTCTGGCTCGCAGTTGAGGGGGGGGTTGAGTTGAGGTGAAAGGGATCTGGATGTGAAATCTACCGCCTTCTCTCTCTCTCTCTGCCAGGTCCTCAAGCTGGTGGAAGACAGTCCTTTTCTGCACCGATTAACCTCTCGTACCGAGCTGATACCCTGCCTCTACGTCCTCCAACAATCATTCCACTGGCTCTTCATGGGCTACCCCCTTGTACCTTTCTGCCTCTTCGCCTGGGACAAGTGGGTGCAGGTGAGGGCACTATCAGTGCTGAGGGAGCGCCGCACTGTGGGAGGGTCAGTGCTGAGGGAGCGCCGCACTGTGGGAGGGTCAGTGCTGAGGGAGCGCCGCACTGTGGGAGGGTCAGTGCTGAGGGAGCGCCGCACTGTGGGAGGGTCGGTGCTGAGGGAGCGCCGCACTGTGGGAGGGTCAGTGCTGAGGGAGCGCCGCACTGTGGGAGGGTCAGTGCTGAGGGAGCGCCGCACTGTGGGAGGGTCGGTGCTGAGGGAGCGCCGCACTGTGGGAGGGTCGGTGCTGAGGGAGCGCCGCACTGTGGGAGGGTCGGTGCTGAGGGAGCGCCGCACTGTGGGAGGGTCGGCGCTGAGGGAGCGCCGCACTGCGGGAGGGTCGGTGCTGAGGGAGCGCCGCACTGTGGGAGGGTCAGTGCTGAGGGAGCGCCGCACTGTGGGAGGGTCAGTGCTGAGGGAGCGCCGCACTGTGGGAGGGTCAGTGCTGAGGGGGCGCCGCACTGTGGGAGGGTCGGTGCTGAGGGTGCGCCGCACTGTGGGAGGGTCAGTGCTGAGGGAGCACCGCATTGTGGGAGGGTCAGTGCTGAGGGAGTGCCGCACTGTGGGAGGGTCGGTGCTGAGGGAGTGCCGCACTGTGGGAGGGTCAGTGCTGAGGGAACGCCGCACTGTGGGAGGGTCAGTGCTGAGGGAGCGCCGCACTGTGGGAGGGTCAGTGCTGAGGGAGCGCCGCACTGTGGGAGGGTCAGTGCTGAGGGAGTGCCGCACTGTGGGAGGGTCAGTGCTGAGGGAGCGCCGCACTGTGGGAGGGTCGGTGCTGAGGGAGTGCCGCACTGTGGGAGGGTCGGTGCTGAGGGAGTGCCGCACTGTGGGAGGGTCAATGCTGAGGGAGCGCCGCACTGTGGGAGGGTCGGCGCTGAGGGAGCGCCGCACAGAGCTGTGTAAAGTGTGGTTTAAACGCTCCTGCCTTGTGCTCTCGCCCCTGTCTGTCCCAGGTCTACAAGTCGGTCTATTTTATTGGTCACGTAATTTTCTTCTCTCAAGTTCTGCTCATGCCGACCTATCGGAAACTGCTACTGCCAAAGAAACATCAAAAACAGCCATAGGAAGGTAAGATCCCAGCTCTCTCCCGAGCTGCAGAGGTTAAGGGACCAGAGAGAGGGAGCTGTGTCAGCGTCAGAGGTCGGGTCACCTTCCTCACTCACCTTCCTTCCATCGTACGGTCAGAGACTGGGGGGGATGTCCGCTGATCTCTGCACCATGTCCAACGCCATTCACTGCTCCTCAGAGACTGAAACAGCCCCTGATCCAAACGCAGCAAAGAACTGGACAATATCCAGGCTCAGGCTCACAGGGGGGGAGTAACGTTCGTGCCCCACACACACAAGTGTCAGGCAAGTCCCATCGCCAACCAGAGAGAATCTAACCATCTCCCCCTCGATATTCAATGGCGTAACCATCGCTGAATCCCCCTCCCCGACTATCGACATCCTGGGGGTCACCATTGATTAGAAATTGAACCGGGACCCAGCCGTATAAATACTGTGGCTCCCAGAGCAGGTCAGAGGCTGGGAATCCAGCGGAGAGTAACTCCACCCCCTGACTCCCACCTCCCCAAAGCCTGTCCACCATCGACAGGACACAAGTGATGGGATGGGAAACTCTCCACTCGCCCGGATGAGTGCGGCTCCCGACAACACTCGGGAAAGCTCGACACCATCCAGGACAAAGCAGCCCCCCCGTCACCCCCCCGCTCGATCGACACGCCAACCACAAACACTCACTCCCTCCACCCCCGACGCACAGCGGCAGCCGTGTGAACCGTCTACAAGATGCCCCGCAGCGACTCGCCAAGGCTCCTTCAACAGCACCTTCCAAACCCACCACCTCTACCACCTAGAAGGACAAGGGGGGGGGCAGCAGACACATGGGGAACACCCACCGCCTGCAAGTTCCCCCCTCCGAGCCCCTCACACCATCCCCGACTTGGAAACATATCGGCCGTTCCTTCACTGTGGCTGGGGTCGGAATCCCGGAACTCCCTCCCTAACAGCGCCGTGGGTGTACCTACACCACGCACGGGGACAGACTGATGTCCAATAACAATCCCGGAACTCCCTCCCTAACAGCACCGTGGGTGTACCTACACCACACACGGGGACTGACTGATGTCCAATAACAATCCCGGAACTCCCTCCCTAACAGCACCGTGGGTGTACCTACACCACACACGGGGACTGACTGATGTCCAATAACAATCCCGGAACTCCCTCCCTAACAGCGCCGTGGGTGTACCTACACCACACACGGGGACTGACTGATGTCCAATAACAATCCTGGAACTCCCTCCCTAACAGCGCCGTGGGTGTACCTACATCGATATGGGCCGCAGCGGATTCAAGATGGCCGCTCCCCCACCCCTCCCTCCTCAAGGGCAGGGTCAATTAGGGACGGGCGATGAATGATGGATCCTGCCAGAGACACCCTCGTCCCGGGAATGAAAAGAGAATTGTGCTCAGTCGTTGGGGTAGATGCGTGACCATATTCGGGAGACTGTCAGTCGTTGGGGTAGATGCGTGACCATATTCAGGAGACTGTCAGTCGTTGGGGTAGATTTGTGACCATATTCGGGAGACTGTCAGTCGTTGGAGTGGATTTGTGACCATATTCGGGGGACTGTCAGTCGTTGGGGTAGATGCGTGACCATATTCGGGAGACTGTCAGTCGTTGGGGTAGATTCGCGACCATATTCGGGGGACTGTCAGTCGTTGGGGTAGATGCGTGACCATATTCGGGGGACTGTCAGTCGTTGGGGTAGATTTGTGACCATATTCGGGGGACTGTCAGTCGTTGGGGTAGATTTGTGACCATATTCGGGGGACTGTCAGTCGTTGGGGTAGATTTGTGACCATATCCGGGGGACTGTCTGTCGTTGGGGTGGATTTGTGACCATATTCGGGAGACTGTCAGTCGCTGGGGGTAGATTTGTGACCATATTCGGGGGACTGTCAGTCGTTGGGGTGGATTTGTGACCATATCCGGGAGACTGTCAGTCGTTGGGGGTAGAGTTGTGACCATATTCGGGGGACTGTCAGTCGTTGGGGTGGATTTGTGACCATATCCGGGAGACTGTCAGTCGTTGGGGTGGATTTGTGACCATATCCGGGAGACTGTCAGTCGTTGGGGTAGATTTGTGACCATATTCGGGGGACTGTCAGTCGTTGGGGGTAGATTTGTGACCATATTCGGGAGACTGTCAGTCGTTGGGGTGGATTTGTGACCATATTCGGGGGACTGTCAGTCGTTGGGGTAGAGTTGTGACCATATTCGGGAGACTGTCAGTCGTTGGGGTAGATTTGTGACCATATTCGGGAGACTGTCAGTCGTTACGACCGACACCGGTGAGGGGATCGCAGCCGAGGGACGGGGAGGGGAGGGGAGTGGGGGTAACATGAGGGTGCGAGTGATAAAGTCCCTCCTTCGCCCACAGGTGCCTTTGTGACGTTCCAATACCGAGCAGTGCCCAGAATCGCAAGTGCTGAAAAACTAATCCAGAGGACACAGACGGGGGAGGAGGGTGGTAGGAGAGGGAGAGGAAGGGGAATGTACCTCCAGCTGCCCCCTCCTCCCTCCCTCCCTCCCTCTCTCCACTTGACGAATGCCTCAGTGAAGAAGCCTTTCTCTGTTTTATAATGCGGTTCCGCGTACAAAATGGCGGCGGTATTCGGGGGGGGGGGAGGAGCGGTTCTGTGCGGAGTCGCACAGCGAGGGAGGGGGCTGGAGGGACGGGGAGGTTCTGTCCGGCGGGGGGGGCGGGGGGGACGCCCAGCGAGGGAGGGGACGGAGAGACGGGAGGAGGAGGGAGTGACGGATTTGGGAGCATCACGTTTTGCCCCCCTCGCTCCCTCAGAATCTCCCCCCTCCTCGCGCGGAGAGACCGCTCCCCCCCCCTCTCCCCTCGCACAGTCTCGAACCACACTCCGGCCTCCCGTTTTTTTACATTGAAATAAAAGTGTTTTTTAAAAACAGGTTTGAAGGAGATGAGAAAGTGAGTGAGCGGCGTGTGTGTGTGTGAGCGCGTTATTGGGGCGGGAAACTCAACCACAGAGTCTGTCCCACCGTCACGGGGAGACAGAGCTTTCCCCACACCCCACACACAACCTGCACCCCCGCCCCGCTCCCTCTCTCTCTCCATCTGCCCCGCCTCCGCTCCCTCTCCCCCGCTCCCTCTCTCTCCCTCTGCCCCGCCTCCGCTCCCTCTGCCCCCTCTCTCCCTCTGGCCCCCCTCTCTCTCCCTCTGGCCCCCCTCTCTCTCTCTCTGCCCCCTCTCTCTCTCTCTGCCCCCCTCTCTCTCCCTCTGGCCCCCCTCTCTCTCCCTCTGGCCCCCCTCTCTCTCCCTCTGGCCCCCCCTCTCTCTCCCCTCTGGCCCCCCTCTCTCTCCCTCTGGCCCCTCTCTCTCCCTCTGGCCCCCCCTCTCTCTCCCCCTCTGGCCCCCCTCTCTCTCCCCCTCTGGCCCCCCTCTCTCTCCCCCTCTGGCCCCCCTCTCTCTCCCCCTCTGGCCCCCCTCTCTCTCCCCCTCTGGCCCCCCCTCTCTCTCCCCCTCTGGCCCCCCTCTCTCTCCCCCTCTGGCCCCCTCTCTCTCCCTCTGGCCCCCCTCTCTCTCCCTCTGGCCCCCCCCTCTCTCTCCCTCTGGGCCCCCCCCCCCTCTCTCTCCCTCTGCCCCCCCCCTCTCTCTCCCTCTGGCCCCCCTCTCTCTCTCCCTCTGGCCCCCCTCTCTCTCTCCCTCTGGCCCCCCCTCTCTCTCTCCCTCTGGCCCCCCTCTCTCTCTCTCTCTGCCCCCCTCTCTCTCTCTCTCGCTCTCACTCTGTCCCCTCTCGTTACCCACCTCCCTCTCTCTCTCTCTTTGCCCCCCTCTCTCTCTCTCTCTCTCCCCCTCGCTCCCTCTGCCCCCCTCGCTCACTCTCTCTCCCCCCTCTGGCCCCCCTCTCTCTCCCCCTCTGGCCCCCCTCTCTCTCCCCCTCTGGCCCCCCCCTCTCTCTCCCCCTCTGGCCCCCCTCTCTCTCCCCCTCTGGCCCCCCTCTCTCTCCCCTCTGGCCCCCCTCTCTCTCCCCCTCTGGCCCCCCTCTCTCTCCCCCTCTGGCCCCCCTCTCTCTCTCCCTCTGGCCCCCCTCTCTCTCTCCCTCTGGCCCCCCTCTCTCTCTCTCTCTGCCCCCCCTCTCTCTCTCTCTCGCCCCCCCTCTCTCTCTCTCTCTCTCGCTCTCACTCTGTCCCCTCTCGCTACCCACCTCCCTCTCTCTCTCTCTTTGCCCCCCTCTCTCTCTCTCTCTCCCCCTCGCTCCCTCTGCCCCCCCTCGCTCACTCTCACTCTCCCTCTCCCCCCTCTCGCTCTCTCTCTCTCTGCCCCCCCCCCTCTCTCTCTGTCCCCCCCCTCTCTCTCTATCCCCCCTTTCGCTACCCCTCTCCCTCTGGCCCACTCTCGCTTTGCCCCGTCACGCTCTCTCCCACCCCCTCTCTCTCTTTCCCTCTCCCTCCCCCACCCACATTCACACTCTGACACATTGAAAAAACACCA
>NW_027594956.1:0-9056 GCF_964213995.1 Mustelus asterias | reverse complement strand
GGAGTGTGGTGAGAGAGGGAGTGTGTGAGAGAGGGAGTGTGTGTGAGAGAGGGGAGTGTGTGAGAGAGGGAGTGTGTGAGAGAGGGAGTGTGTGAGAGAGGGAGTGTGTGAGAGAGGGAGTGTGTGAGAGAGGGAGGAGTGTAGAGAGAGGGAGTGTGTGAGAGAGGGAGTGTGTGAGAGAGGGAGTGTGTGAGAGAGGGAGTGTGTGAGAGAGAGGGAGTGTGTGAGAGAGGGAGTGTGTGAGAGAGAGGAGTGTGTGAGAGAGGGAGTGTGTGTGAGAGAGAGGGAGTGTGTGAGAGAGAGAGTGTGTGAGAGAGGGAGTGTGTGAGAGAGGGAGTGTGTGTGTGTGAGAGAGGGAGTGTGTGAGAGAGGAGTGTGTGAGAGAGAGGGAGTGTGTGAGAGAGAGGAGTGTGTGAGAGAGAGGGAGTGTGTGTGAGAGAGAGGGAGTGTGTGAGAGAGAGGGAGTGTGTGAGAGAGGGAGTGTGTGAGAGAGGGAGTGTGTGAGAGAGGGAGTGTGTGTGTGTGAGAGAGAGGGAGTGTGTGTGAGAGAGAGAGTGTGTGAGAGAGAGGGAGTGTGTGAGAGAGAGAGTGTGTGGAGAGAGGGAGTGTGTGAGAGAGAGGGAGTGTGTGAGAGAGAGAGTGTGTGAGAGAGGGAGTGTGTGAGAGAGGGAGTGTGTGTGTGTGTGAGAGAGGGAGTGTGTGAGAGAGAGAGTGTGTGAGAGAGAGGGATGTGTGAGAGAGGAGGGTGAGAGAGGGAGTGTGTGAGAGAGAGGGAGTGTGTGAGAGAGAGTGTGTGAGAGAGGGAGTGTGTGAGAGAGGGAGTGTGTGGTGTGAGAGAAGTGTGAGAGAGGGAGTGTGTGAGAGAGAGGGAGTGTGTGAGAGAGGAGTGGTGTGAGAGAGGGTGAGAGAGAGGGAGTGTGTGAGAGAGAGGTGTGTGTGAGAGAGGGAGTGTGTGAGAGAGGGAGTGTGGGAGAGTGTGTGAGAGAGAGGGAGTGTGAGAGAGGGAGTGTGTGAGAGAGGGGTGGTGAGAGAGGGAGTGTGTGAGAGAGAGGGAGTGTGTGAGAGAGTGTGAGAGAGGGAGTGTGTGAGAGAGGGAGTGTGTGTGTGAGAGGGAGTGTGAGAGAGAGGGAGTGTGTGAGAGAGGGAGTGTGTGAGAGAGGGGAGTGTGTGAGAGAGGGAGTGTGTGAGAGAGGGAGTGTGTGAGAGAGAGGGAGTGTGTGAGAGGAGTGTGTGAGAGAGGGAGTGTGTGAGTGAGGAGTGTGTGAGAGAGAGGGAGTGTGTGAGTGGGAGAGAGCGAGAATGTGTCCACTCCCTCACACACACTCCGTCACTCTGAGGTGTTGCTCTCTCTCTGATG
The DNA here is from genome assembly GCF_964213995.1 of Mustelus asterias. NCBI lineage: Eukaryota > Metazoa > Chordata > Chondrichthyes > Carcharhiniformes > Triakidae > Mustelus > Mustelus asterias. The sequence goes on along the minus strand of NW_027594956.1, from coordinate 7,699 downwards.
CAGCGGGGAGGCAGACACGAGCAGGCCAGAGCTGTGGGAAAGTTCCAATCCCGAATTCCCAGAAAACATCGTCCTCAAATCACAGCCAGAACTCCGAGAACAGCGTGTGATCCGGAAGGAGCGGGGGAGGAGTGAGCCAGCCCCGGGAGAGAGAGGGAGAGCGCCAGGCAAAAGACAAACTCAGCCCCCCGTGGACTGGGGGCTGTCAGTGGAGGGAGGGGGACACACCAGCCGGGGCTGCCTGGGGGACTCTGTCCTCTTCCAGCCGGCAATGACCCTACAGAGGGGGGGGGGGGGGTCTGCCTGGCAAGAACCCAGCCCAGAATCTGACCCTGAGAGAGAGAGGGCGGAGTGGGGGAGGGAAGGGGGTTGGGGGGGGGAGGAGCAGTGCGGGGAGAATATCACCTCCTCCCACACTCCCCACAGGCCTCCTCCACCCCTCCCAAGGCCGAATAGCTGACTTCAGCCCCCGAAAGCACACGGGAGAGAGCCAGAGTCATCTGCGATGCCCCCCCCCAGGGTGAACAGCCCACTCGCCATTGCCCAGAGATAGGGGCTGGACACTTTGAACGGAGTGAGGCACATCTAGGACTAATCCACACACACACCCCCTCCCTATCTCTGTAACCACCTCCAGCTCCTACACCCCCTCCCTATCTCTGTAACCTCCTCCAGCCCCTACACCCCCTCCCTATCTCTATAACCTCCTCCAGCCCCTACACCCCCTCCCTATCTCTGTAACCTCCTCCAGCCCCTACACCCCCTCCCTATCTCTGTAACCCCCTCCAGCCCCCTACACCCCCCTCACTATCTCTGTAACCCCCTCCAGCCCCCACACCCCCTCCCTATCTCTGTAACCTCCTCCAGCCCCCACACCCCCTCCCTATCTCTGTAACCTCCTCCAGCCCCTACACCCCCTCCAGCCACTACACCCCCTCCCTATCTCTGTAACCCCCTCCAGCCCCCAAACCCCTCCCTATCTCTGTAACCACCTCCAGCCCCTACACCCCCTCCCTATCTCTGTAACCCCCTCCAGCCCCTACACCCCCTCCCTATCTCTGTAACCTCCTCCAGCCCCTACACCCCCCTCCCTATCTCTGTAACCCCCTCCAGCCCCCAAACCCCTCCCTATCTCTGTAACCTCCTCCAGCCCCCTACACCCCCTCCCTATCTCTGTAACCTCCTCCAGCCCCTACACCCCCTCCCTATCTCTGTAACCTCCTCCAGCCCCCTACACCCCCTCCCTATCTCCGTAACCTCCTCCAGCCCCTACACCCCCTCCCTATCTCTGTAACCTCCTCCAGCCCCCTACACCCCCTCCCTATCTCTGTAACCTCCTCCAGCCCCTACACCCCCTCCCTATCTCTGTAACCTCCTCCAGCCCCTACAACCCTCCGAGATCTCTGCGCTCCTCCAATTCCGGCCTCTCGAGCATCCCCCGATTCCCATCGCTCCGCCATTGGCGGCCGTGCCTTCAGCTGCCTGGGGGGCCCTAAACTCTGGAATTCCCTCCCTAAACCTCTCCACCTCGCTCTCTATGTGTCCCCCTCACTCTGTCTGCGTCTCTCTCTCTCCCTCTCTCTCTCTCTGTGTCTCTCTCTCTCTGTGTATCTCTCTCTCTCTCTCCGCCTCTCCGCCTCTCCCCCTCTCCCCCTCTCCCCCTCTCTCCCTCTCTCCCTCTGCGCCTCTCTCCCTCTCTGCGCCTCTCTCCCTCTCCCCCCCTCTCTCTGTGTGCCTCCTCCTCCCTCAGGGTGCATGTTAAAAGGATTTGGTCGCATTCCAGCGTTAAGTTGTTATTTTGACAGCCCAGACGCCTTGGGACAATCTGCCACTCGAAATGAATGTGTGTTTTGTTGGGAGTGTGGGTCGGGCCACATCAATCCCACTTGTGGCCTATTGACATGTCAAAACCTGACGTGAAGCAGGGCCTCGGGCCTGCTGTGTGGGGGGAGAGCGCGAGGAGTGCTGGAACAGATATATCTGCTTTTCTCGGGCTTCCCTCCCCCACCGTCAAACTCCCCTTCCCTGCGACGCTTTGAAGAAATCCGGCAGGAAGGCAGAGCGAGTAAAGCAAACAGGAAAAGGCCTCAGAAACGTCCTTGGCGACGAGAGAGGGCGGCCATCTTGAGAAACAAGCCTCTATTGTCAATCACGGGAAACGGGTGTTTCCTCAGGATTTTCCTGCCCGCTCCGACGCAAACTTCCCCACTGTAAACAACAGATGTGTTATCACTCCCCTCCTCGCCTGAATCATAGAATCCTCACAGTGCAGAAGGAGGCCATTCGGCCCATCGAGTCTGCACCGAGCACAATCCAACCCAGGCCCTATCCCCATAAGCCCACACATTTACCCTGCTAATCCCCCTGACAGTGGCAATTTAGCATGGCCAATCCACCCAACCTGCACATCTTTGGACACTAAGGGACAATTTAGCATGGCCAATCCACCTAACCTGCACATCTTTGGACACTAAGGGGCAATTTAGCACGGCCAATCCACCTGACCTGCACATCTTTCGGACTGTGGGAGGAAACTGAAGCACCCGGAGGAAACCCACGCTGACACGGGGAGAACGTGCAGACTCCGCACAGACAGTGACCCAAGCTGGGAATCGAACCCGGGTCCCTGGCGCTGTGAGGCAGCAGCGCGAACCCACTGTGTCACCGTGTTGCGCACAAACCAATGGCAGGAGTTGGATTCGAACCCACGTCTCCAGAGGGATCTCAAAACCTCTGAAGATATTGTTGAAGTCATTACGGGTATCCAGGGGACGGTAGAGGGTGGGCAGGGGGTTGGTGGGAAGACTCCATTTTCAGGCCTGACAGTAGGCCGGTGATCGGTGAGGGATTGCAAATTCCAGCACAGGAACAGGCCCTTCGGCCCTCCAAGCCAGCACCGGCCATGCTGCCCGACTTAACTGAAACCCCCTACCCTTCCGGGGACCATATCCCTCCATTTCGGAACTCAGGAACGGAACCCTCAGCACTGACCCTCCCACAGTGCGGCGCTCCCTCAGCACTGACCCTCCCACAGTGCGGCGCTCCCTCAGCACTGACCCTCCCACAGTGCGGCGCTCCCTCAGCACTGACCCTCCCACAGTGCGGCGCTCCCTCAGCACTGACCCTCCCACAGTGCGGCGCTCCCTCAGCACTGACCCTCCCACAGTGCGGCGCTCCCTCAGCACTGACCCTCCCACAGTGCGGTGCTCCCTCAGCACTGACCCTCCCACAGTGCGATGCTCCCTCAGCACTGACCCTCCCACAGTGCGGCGCACCCACAGCACTGACCCTCCCACAGTGCGGCGCTCCCTCAGCACTGATGCTCCCACAGTGCAGCGCTCCCTCAGCACTGACCCTTACACAGTGCGGCGCTCCCTCAGCACTGACCCTCTCACAGTGCAGCGCTCCCTCAGCACTGACCATCGGACTGTGATTGGGTCAAATCTCTGCAGTGGAGGTACAACCCATGACCTCCTGTGTCAGAGGTGAGAGTGCCACCACAGACGGGAGTCATTTTAAAATAGATCCTCCTGGCGTGAGGCCTGAAGTGTTTTTTCAGAGCTTGTTCAAGTTGTCAGACATTACCCTGTATCAAGTCTAAGTATTGTTAGCCTGTTACTCACCACTGTCTAGACAGCACCGATATAACCACTACCTCATCACCCTCAGAGAGACAAACCACAGGCATTACTCAGAGAGCCTTATATCATCCTCATTGTACCCCATCGAACACTCCCAGGACAGGTACAGCACGGGGTTAGATACAGAGTAAAGCTCCCTCTACACTGTCCCCATTAAACACTCCCAGGACAGGTACAGCACGGGGTTAGATACAGAGTAAAGCTCCCTCTACACTGTCCCCATCAAACACTCCCAGGACAGGTACAGCACGGGGTCAGATACAGAGTAAAGCTCCCTCTACACTGTCCCCCATCAAACACTCTCAGGACAGGTACAGCACGGGGTTAGATACAGAGTAAAGCTCCCTCTACACTGTCCCCATCAAACACTCCCAGGACAGGTACAGCACGGGGTTAGATACAGAGTAAAGCTCCCTCTACACTGTCCCCCATCAAACACTCCCAGGACAGGTACAGCACGGGGTTAGATATAGAGTAACGCTCCCTCTACACTGTCCCCCATCAAACACTCCCAGGACAGGTACAGCACGGGGTTAGATACAGAGTAAAGCTCCCTCTACACTGTCCCCATCAAACACTCCCAGGACAGGTACAGCACGGGGTTAGATACAGAGTAAAGCTCCCTCTACACTGTCCCCCATCAAACACTCCCAGGACAGGAACAGCACGGGGTTAGATACAGAGTAAAGCTTATTTATTATTGTCATAAGTTTTTAGGTGTCCAGCTCACCAACAACCTGTCCTGGTCCCCCCCACGCTGACACTATAGTTAAGAAAGCCCCACCAACGCCTCTACTTTCTCAGGAGACTAAGGAAATCTGGCATGTCCGCTACGACTCTCACCAACCTTTGCAGATGCCCCATAGAAAGCATCCTTTCTGGGTGTATCACAGCTTGGTATGGCTCCTGCTCTGCCCAAGACCGCAAGAAACTACAAAGGGTCGTGAATGTAGCCCAATCCCATCACGCAAACCAGCCTCCCGTCCATTGACTCTGTCTACACTTCCCGCTGCCTCGGGAAAAGCAGCCGGCATAATCAAGGACCCCACGCATCCCGAACATTCTCATGCAAGGCCAAGGGGACATTGCTTTGTGGGTCCAGAACTGGCTTGCCCACAGAAGGCAAAGAGTGGTTATAGATGGGTCTTTTTCTGAATGGAAGTTGGTCACCAGTAGAGTGCCCCAGGGATCTGTTCTGGGACCCTTACTCTTTGTGATTTTTATAAATGACCTGGATGAGGAAGTGGAGGGATGGGTTGGTAAGTTTGCTGATGACAGAAAGGTTGGAGGTGTTGTGGATAGTGTGGAGGGATGTCAGAAGTTGCAGAGAGACATTGATAGGATGCAAGACTGGGCGGAGAAGTGGCAGATGGACTTCAACCCAGATAAGTGTGAGGTGGTTCATTTTGGCAGATCAAATAGGATGGCGGAATATAATATTAATGGTAGGACTGTTGGCAGTGTGGAAGATCAGAAGGATCTTGGGGTCCGAGTTCATAGGACGCTCAAAGCAGCTGTGCAGGTTGAGGCTGTGGTTAAGAAGGCGTATGGTGTGCTGGCCTTCATCAATCGAGGAATTGAGTTTAGGAGTCGTGAGATAATGTTGCAGCTATATAAGACCCTGGTCAGACCACTGAGTACTGTGCTCAGTTCTGGTCGCCTCATTACAGGAAGGATGTGGAAGCCATAGAAAGGGTGCAGAGGAGATTTACAAGGATGTTGCCTGGGTTGGGGAGCATGCCTTATGAGGATAGGTTGAGTGAGCTCGGCCTTTTCTCCTTGGAGAGACGAAGGATGAGGGGTGACCTGATAGAGGTGTATAAGATGTTGAGAGGTATTGAGCGAGTGGACAGTCAGAGGCTTTTTCCCAGGGCTGAAATGGTTGTCACGAGAGGCCACAGGTTTAAGGTGCTGGGGAGTAGGTACAGAGGAGATGTCAGGGGTAAGTTTTTCACTCAGAGGGTGGTGGGTGCGTGGAATGGGCTGCCAGCAACGGTGGTGGAGGCGGATTCAATAGGGTCTTTTAAGAGACTTTTAGATAAGTACATGGAACTTAGTAAGATAGAGGGTTATAGGTAAGCCTAGTAATCGCTAAGGTAGGGACATGTCCAGCACAACTTTGTGGGCTGAAGGGCCTGTATTGTGCTGTAGTTTTTCTATGTTTCTTCCACCTTCTTCCGTCGGGAAAAAGATACAAAAGTCTGAGGTCACGCACCGACCGACTCAAGAACAGCTTCTTCCCTGCTGCTGTCAGACTTTTGAATGGACCGACCTCGCATGAAGTTGATCTTTCTCTACACCCTAGCTATGACTGTAACACTACATTCTGCACCCTCTCCTTTCCTTCTCTATGAACGGTATGCTTTGTCTGTATAGCGCGCAAGAAACAATACTTTTCACTGTATCCCAATACATGTGACAATAATAAATCAAATCTAATCAATGTGAAATTCCTATGTCAACATGTCACGCCGCAATTGCAGTCCTCCCACCAGTGGGGGTGCTGTTTCACGCCCTCCCAGCTCAAAAGGGCACAGAAGGTAGCCAGGACCCGGGGCCTCCATCTTTCCTGCGCCCAGCCTCGCTCTGACAGGACATTTGGCATGTCCGCTACGACTCTCACCAACTTTTACAGATGCCCCGTAGAAAGCATCCTTTCTGGGTGTATCACAGCTTGGTCTGGGCTCCTGCTCTGCCCAAGACCGCAAGGAACTACAAAAGGTCGTGAATGTAGCCCAGTCCCATCACGCAAACCAGCCTCCCATCCATCGACTCTGTCTACACTTCCCGCTGCCTCGGGGAAAAGCAGCCGGCATAATCAAGGACCCCCCACGCACCCCGGACATTCTCTCTTCCACCTTCTTCCGTCGGGAAAAAGATACAAAAGTCTGAGGTCACGCACCAACCGACTCAAGAACAGCTTCTTCCCTGCTGCTGTCAGACTTTTGAATGGACCTACCTCGCATTAAGTTGATCTTTCTCTACACCTTAGCTATGACTGTAACACTACATTCTGCACTCTCTCCTTTCCTTCTCTATGAACGGTATGCCTTGTCTGTATAGCGCGCAAGAAATAATACTTTTCACTGTGTCCCAATACGTGACAATAATAAATCAAATCTATGTACTCGATGAACGGTATGCTTTGTCTGTATAGCGCGCAAGAAACAATACTTTTCACTGTATCCCAATACTTGTGACAATAATAAATCAAATCAGATCCTCTCCACCTACACAATCAGGATTATAACAGGGCGTTAGACTGGCAGCAGAGCAACGTAGAGAGAGAGGGAGCAGGGTGAGGAAGGGGTCACTGTGCTTCACCTCACGTAGGCCTGTCAACATTACGAAAACAGCTTTTCATTACACTCTGTATGTTGTTCTTGGCAAAGCAGCCTGATAAGTAGGTAATGCCTAGAATCTCACAGCCCGTATAGCACGGAAACCGCACGGTGGCACAGTGGGGTTAGCGCTGCTCTGCCTCACAGCGCCAGGGACCCGGGTTCGATTCCCGGCTCGGGTCACTGTCTGTGCGGAGTCTGCACCTTCTCCCCGTGTCTGCGTGGGTTTCCTCCGGGTGCTCCGGTTTCCTCCCACAGTCCGAAAGACGTGCTGGTCAGGGTGGATCGGCCGTGCTAAATTCTCCCTCAGTGTGACCCGAACAGGAGTGTGTCGACTAGGGGATTTTCACGGTAACTTCATTGCAGTGTTAATGTAAGCCTTACTCGTGGCACTAATAAATAAACTTGAATCTTCCCTAGAAATCATCATAGAATCCCAACAGTGCAGAAGGAGGCCATTCGGCCCATCGAGTCTGCACCGACCACAATCCCACCCAGGCCCTACCCTCACATATTTTACCCCGCTAATCCCTTAACCTACACATCTCAGGACTCAAAGGGGCAATTTTTAACCTGGCCAATCAACCTAACCCGCACATCTTTGGACTGTGGGAGGAAACCGGAGCACCCGGAGGAAACCCACGCAGACACGAGGAGAATGTGCAAAGTCCACACAGACAGTGACCCGAGCCGGGAATCGAACCCGGGACCCTGGAG